>NC_049222.1:121879422-122004422 GCF_011100685.1 Canis lupus familiaris | reverse complement strand
TGTCCTCGCTGGCAGCATGTCTTGCTGTTGGCACAAAGTAGGACGCCAGTAGGTGCCCAGTTCCGCTCCCCTGGGGCTCTGCTGATAAAGCAGGGTGGCTCCCTGGGGCTCAGCCCCACAGCCACAGGTGAGTGGTGGACGGCGGACGGCAGGTGGCCTGGAACCGCCCGCCCGGCCTCCTGCTCCTTGAAGCGAACCCCGGGAGTCAAAGGGAAACATTCAGAGAGGGTCCCGGTGAGACACGACACGGGGCCGGGATTTGCCCCCAGAGGGGCAAGGGCAGCCGGGGAAAGCAGGCCCTGCCACCTGTTTGCTGTGCCTTGTGTGTCCCGGGCGAGCGAGGCCCGGAGGGAGACCTGTGCACCCCGCGGCCGCCCCGTGCTTCCCCCACCCTGTCCCCGCCCCCCGCCCAGCACAGAGCAGGCCCCCGGAACGCAGGCTGCCTGGCGCAGTGATGCTCCTGTGGGCAAATGCGGGGGCCCCGACGCAGTGAGAAACGAGGCCGGAAGGTCGGCCGTGTCAGCTCCTTGGCCGGATCTGCTTTTCTCCTTGAGGAAGCCCCGCAAAGAACGCCCTGGAGGAGATAAAAGCGGCGTCTTCCACAATGGAAAGGTCACCCACCGTGGGTTTATTGAGTGGCTCCGTGGGCCAGCCCTTCGCTGGGCTTTGTGGGTGATGACGGGACCGGCAGGTGCTCTTGGGAAGCAGGCGGGCATCCAAACGCAGAGGACTGGGAGAGCAGGCCGGAGCACCTGCCATTGCCGTAGGAGGGTCCAGAAGCGGGGCTGGGGCTGGGGGTGCGCGGGGAGGCCGGGGCTGGGCACGAGGCAGGGAGGAGGCCCTGAGCGGCGGGGGCGGGGGCACGAGGCCTCCGGGCTGGCAGGGCGGCACCGCGAGTGCCAGCGTCCCCTGGGCTCCGGCCGGCCGCCCCGTCCATCCCGGGACGCGGTCTTTAAACGTCGCAGCCCCCCCGCCCCCGCTCGCTCCTTCTCTCTCTCTCTCTCTCTCTCTCTCTCTCTCATCACTGCCCTTCCTGCTGAGGCCTCTTTGAAATTCGACTATGGTCGCGAGCGCGCATTTCGGCGTCTCTGGATGCAATTTGGTATCATAGCAAAGAATCAAAGGATATTTGCTATCACTTTAAAGTACGTTTCTGTCCCTCTCCCTCTGAGCACCTGACCCCACAATCACGGCTGGCTTTGAAATAATAGACCCGTCGTGATTACAGGAATTAGGCTGCGGGCTTCTTCCTTATTTGCCCAACCAAGGTTACGGAGGCCGTCTTTAGAGGTGGAAGGGGTGTCTGGCAGCCGCAGGGCGGGGGCAGCCAGGTACGAGCGGGAGGCAAGGGCCTGGGGCCCGAGGTGACCCCGCCCAGCCCAGCAGCTGCTGCTCCCCTGGCCTGTGGACCCTGCAGACCCTGTGGACTCTCTGGACCCTGCGGACCCTGTGGACTCTCTGGACCCTGCAGACCCTGCGGACCCTGTGGACTCTCTGGACCCTGCAGACCCTGCAGACCCTGCGGACCCTGTGGACCCTGCGGACCCTGCAGACCCTGTGGACCCTGTGGACTCTCTGGACCCTGCAGACCCTGTGGACCCTGTGGACTCTCTGGACCCTGCAGACCCTGCAGACCCTGCGGACCCTGTGGACCCTGCGGACCCTGCAGACCCTGTGGACCCTGCGGACCCTGCAGACCCTGCGGACCCTGCAGACCCTGTGGACCCTGTGGACTCTCTGGACCCTGCGGACTCTCTGGACCCTGCAGACCCTGCGGACCCTGTGGACCCTGCGGACCCTGCAGACCCTGTGGACCCTGCGGACCCTGCAGACCCTGCGGACCCTGCAGACCCTGTGGACCCTGTGGACTCTCTGGACCCTGCGGACTCTCTGGACCCTGCAGACCCTGTGGACCCTGTGGACTCTCTGGACCCTGCAGACCCTGCAGACCCTGCGGACCCTGTGGACCCTGCGGACCCTGCAGACCCTGTGGACCCTGTGGACTCTCTGGACCCTGCAGACCCTGCAGACCCTGCGGACCCTGTGGACCCTGTGGACTCTGCAGACCCTGTGGAGCCTGTGGACCCTGCAGGACCCTGTGGACTCTCTGGACCCTGCAGACCCTACAGATGGGAAGGAACGATTTCCTGCAGTAGCTCCAAGCAGGCTACAGGTGCCATGCCCCAGATCCAAGCGTGTTGAAATGTAGCAAGTGAAAACTCTAAGTAGGGATGCTTGAAGGCTGTCCCCACGTGAGGCAGAGGCCCCGGCACCCATAGGACCTGGGCCGGGGTCATTAAGGTCGTGGGCACTGTGTCCTGTGTGTCTCTGGGTCCCCGTCCCTAGCTCTGGCACCATCGTGTCCCCGACCCTGCCTGCTTCTTTCCAGAAGTTTCTGCTCGCCCCTGGCCAAGGATGGCTGGCAGCCTCACCGCGGCTGGGAACCCAGGGTGTGCAGCCTGATGGAGCAGGTGCTCCGAGCGTGCAGGCCTGGGTACCGCTGTCACCTGTCACCTGGCTCCAGGAACCTCCCCTGCCAGGCCGCGGGGCAGTGGTGGCCCTTGGGCGGCTTCGCCCTTCTTACGGGCCTTTAAAGGACGAGAGCGAGAGTTACCGCACAGCTCTTTCTTTGACTTAATTTATTATAATATATGTGGCTAAAATGTAGATCACACTGCTGTTTGGATCTCCGTTTTGATTCCCAAAATTGCAATCACGATAGGTGGATTATAACCGTGCTTTAACATACAGATGAGGAAATGTATTCCTGCACGATTTTCCCCCCAGGAGAAGTCAGCGGATAAGGGGCAGGAGTCTTGAGTAACCTTGTCGCACGCGGTTGTGTCTCTCGGTCGCGGGATGGAGGTTAGCATCCCAGGACCAGGCGCGTCGTGAACGCAGCAGCACCTTCAGTGTCCCTGTCGGAAGAGCCTCCGAAGGGAACACGGAAGGCGAAGGAGGGGTCGCCGGGATCCCATCCGGCAAAGTGGCGTCGCCCTTGTCAAACCGTCGGGATTAATCCCGAAAATATCAAGCGCCCACTGGGTGCCAGGCACCTGGCCGGAGGCTGGGGATCTGCGGGAAAGCAGACGGACCCAAGATCCGCTGGGGTGAGGGGGGCGAGCCCAGCAGGGAGTCCGGGAGCCGGGAGGCGGACAGGTGGGGGTGGGAGGCTGGGAGCCCCTGCGGGGCCTGGGAGCGTCCAGGGAGCACCTCACGGACGGGAGGTAGTGCGTGCAGGATGCACGTGCCGGGAACATGTGTCCGGGCAGACTGTCGCCTCCGGCCCGAGAGTCAGCGGGAGAACGGATGGCCTGAGATGCCGCGTGTGCCCCCAACGCCCTGTCGCCGGGGTCGTGCCCACCTGCCGCCACACCCCTCCCCCGACACAGGGCTCCTCGTGCTGCACAACGATACTGGGTGGCTGGGGTCTGCGTGGACGGGTGTTGGGTGCTGGCGGGAGCAGGCGAGCACCAGGGTGAACAGTCTGGAGTAGCCAGTGGGCTGGGGGGGGCCTGGTGAGCGAGCCCCGTCTCGAGGGGAGCCTGGGGCAGGTGCCCGGTGCCCCGGAGGAGGGGCTGGGCTGATGGCGGCCGAGGGAGCAGGGACGGGGGCTGCACTGGGGCCAGACCCTCGAGGGCCTGCACCCTGGGGGAGAGCACCCCCCCCAGCCTGCACCTGTGCTCAGTGCCCTGCAGGGCAGGCCCGGGAAGCACGTAAGGAAGCGACCAGCTTGCTCCCTTGACGCGATGCTCAGGACCTACTGAGCACCTGCTCTGTGCCCGGAGACATCGAGGTGGGAAAGCCCGCCCCCCCCCGGCCTTTCAAGGGTCGACCGTCACGGGGGCGCGGGGTGGTGGGGGAGTCAGAAATTAGGCAGGCATCACGCACGTGGACAAGTCCCTGACTCTGGTTGGGATTGTGGGCGTCCTGACCTGGGGCGCTGGGGAGGCCAGAGGACATCTCCCCAAGGAAACGACCTTGGGGCTGAACCGTCAAGAATTAACCAGATGAACCAGATCTGATTAACCAAGATCGGAGGGAGGCAGTGGGCCTGCGGTTCCGGGGTTTGTGTTTGAGGAAGCGGGGCCGGCGCGTGGGCCCGCATGTGGTGACCTCCGAGGGCCATCGGGCTCGGGAGTCTCGAGATGTTCTGGGGCTGCCCTCCCCTTCCCGACGGATCCAGAGCAGGCCCGGGTGGGGCTGGCGTCTCCGTGGCCCCTGAGCATCGTCGAGGGACGTTTCCAGCCCAGATCGTAGCTCAGAGACCCAGTCCCAGGTCCCTGCGCTGGGCCCAAAGGACAGCTTGAAATTCTTTCTCCGTGTCGGGGTGGACTTCCCCAGGGCAGCGCCCCGCTGGTCAGAGGGTCTGTGGGCTGCACTGGGCACATAGGGCAGAGACGTTTAGAGGCAGCTGCCCGCGGCCCTGAATACCAGCCACCCCGTGGACGGATGGAGCCCAGGGTGGGGAGGCCCGTGCGGCCCAAACACTGGGTGCTCCTCTATCCCCGTCATCCCAATCCTCCACCTTCCTGGGGGTCCTCCTCCCGCCCTCCCCCCACTGCTCCCCCCAAAGGGACACTTGGAGCGAATCCACATGTCACATCTGGGCAGTGCCTTGAGGACAGGTGCCAAATAGGCTCTGGCATAGGAACTAGAAAATGTGGGCGTGATGGGGCCTCGTCCATGGACCCCCCCCCCCCATCAGGGGCTGGAGGCACTTGGCACTCGGGAAATGATCCTCCCAGGTGGGCAATGAGCGTCCTCCTGGGAAGTCCCGGGGGCCGGGCCGGCCGTTTGAAGGGCTCCCACGGTGATCCCGCCGTATGGACCACTCCCTGTGCTTCTCCTGGGTTTCTGTGCTGTGAGTATTTGGGATCCGGGTTGGGGAGAGGCGACTGTTAGTTCAGAATCCACCTATGACTTTTTTTCTTTTTCTTTTCCTCGTATGATCTCATTTGGTTTCACAAGAGATGGCAAAGTAGGCGCCCCTAGTCCCACTTTGCCAACGGTTGTTTGGAGGCCGGGCAAGGCCAGGGAAACACCCGCAAACACGGCGCCGGGAGTGGCAGCCGGCGACTTTCCTGCCCTGCCGGAGTCGGTCCCCCTGCAGGATTCAAGGCGGGCGGAGGCCTCGCAGACCCCACTCTTTGACGAGACGCTCCGATTCCTCCGGGATAAGTGCCATTACCCAGTTAGCTCGTCGTGCAAACAAGGAAACGAAAGCTCACGAATCGCGGAGCTGAGAACGGAACTCGGATCTTGGAGTCCAGCAAACGTCAGCGTCGGAGGTGCTGCAGCCCCGTCGGGCGGCCGGGCGGTCTCTGCACACGCTGGGGGGGGGTAGGGCGGCCCGCTGCGCCCCCTTCCCCTCTCCCCGACCCCCTCCTTCCCGGGGTGGGGGGCCCCTCGGAGGACACACTCCTCCTGCCGGGTCTGTTCCTTGCCCCTGGTCAAGATTCCTTTGGACTCGTCTGCAGGATTCCCAGAGTCTGGAAAGTTCCCTTTGAGAAATTTGCCAACACTTGATACTTTTATCTGTGATCAAAGGACGAGTGAGCAGACTTGACCTTCCCGTTAGAAGCCGCTACCCGGGAAGCCAAGTCCTGCCTGGAGCTAGGGCCACGCGTTTCTTCACGTATCCGTCACGCACACGTAGCAGGGGTGGGTGCATGGCGATGTGTCACCTACTAGGTGCCAGATGCGGAGGAGGAGGAATCAGGGTCTTGTTCCCTGCAAGGCACGGGCTGGAAGGAAAGCTGGTGTCCGAGAGGAACAGAGTCCAGGCGCTGCCCCGGCCGGAAGAGCCGTGGAGGGCCCGCTCAGGACGCGACAGGGGCTCTGCGAGCTGCGTAACGCGGCCCGATCGGGGCTGCCAAGGTCACCCGTCGGGCGTCAGACGCAAGCACAGCGGCCGGTCAAGAACTGTCAGGCTCTTCCCCGTTCCTACGAGGAGGAAAACAGGGAAAACTTTGCAGAAAGTGCCGTAGCCACATTTGCAGACGTCCACGGCCTTCCAGCGGCTTGCGGGGGGCCGGGGGGGGGGGACGCTGGACAGGGACGGCCGTTCCCCAGGGCATCACCTCTGGCTTTGTTTCGCCCGGGATGACCAAGACAATGGGCGGCGGGGTCCCTGGGCCGTGGGTCCCTCTGCTCGAGGCCGGAACCCCCCGGCCAAAGGGTTTGCCCTTTGCAGACCCACCAGCTGGACAGCAGACCTCCGGAAAGATCTGTGCGCCCCGATGAGCAGAGCACTGAACAGCTTTTCTTTCTTTCCTATTTTTTTTTTTTTTTTTGCTAATTTTTACATGTCATCTAAAGTAATTATTACCGCAAGCTTTTCAAAGGTTCAGGATGCATTCAAAAAAATTTTTTTTTTGATTTTTGATTCAATGATAACGTTTTTCCCCGATAAAGGTCGTCACATCGAAAGGGCTCGATAAGTCGGTGCAGCTCAGAAATGGCAGTAACTTCAGGGCTGGCAGTTGACACTTGTTTTCTGCCACTGTTTACTCTTCAATAAAAAATGCATATTTACCATAGCAACCTCCTGGTCACGTGATGCCCTATCCTACCCGCTACCCTCCAAAACAGAATAGCTTCTTAAAGAAACACACACGTTCTGATGTGCATGCTTTTCAGATGCAAAAATGTGTCTTTATAAGGAAGGCCCTCTTCCCCGGGATTTAATGCTAATAAACACGTCATCTCTGTAGAAATCATTTTGGTCCCGTGTCTTAAATTTCAGGGCGTTCGTTCTGGGAATCAAAATAAAACCACTCTCGCAAGAAGCCCTTTTGATTATCTTGAGAATTTGCCGATTATTTATTCTAATACAGTTCTAAAAAAAAAAACACGTATGTATTTGTATGTATATGCATATATACGTGTGTGTGTGTGTGTGTGTGTGTATATTTTTTCGTTTTGTTGTTGTTTTTTGTTTTCTTCTGACAACAGCCACTGCTATGGTTTGGAAGGGAGGCTAGTGTAGGTTCTAATGACCTGCCGCTTCATCTGTGATTAAAGATCGTCATCTATGCGAAGCTCAACTGCACACTGAATTGCTTTTCGCCGTTAACTTGGGAGAAATGCCTGGGTGTTCAGAGCTTTGGAGAAGCCGCCCCACCCTGGACCTCTCAGGAAAGGGGCACGGGCCCGTGGACCTTGTGGCCTGCGCCTGGCTCCACAGCCCGGGGCCAGAGCGGGGAGGGCAGGGCCCCGGAGCCGCACGTCTCCGCCGTCCCCACCGTGCCATCCCCCCCAGCAACATTCCTGCTAAAAACTGCCGTTAGTTGGAGCATGTCCCGCACCACCGGGCGCCACGCTCTGAATCCTCGCGCCTGCCCCCGGCCCCTTCCCCATTTTGCAGATAAGGAAACCGAACCTCAGAGAGGTTTTGTGTGATTTTGCCCAGACCCACGCTCCTAAGAATGGCCGGAGCTTGGTTTTGACTTGAAACCCTCTGGACTGCGATTTCTGCTTAATGTACGACCGGAGCGTTTCTATCAGACTTGGGCCGGGAAGGACCCAGGGGTACAAGACGGAGCGGGGGGCGGTGCGCGGCACCTTCGTGCGCGGAGTGCTCCCCTGCAGGTCCCCACGGCCTTGCCTGGTCACTGCGGTTTGGAGCAGCACCGTCCTCGCTCTGGTTTTCCCCTGGGCCCTGCAGCCGCGTCCGTGTCCCCCCCCTCCATGTGGCTGCCACCAGCATCCCCGGGGGTGGGTGGAGGGCCCGAGCGGCCCGGTGGCCGTGCGACCAGACCTGTGGTCACTTCGGGAGGCCAGGGCCGGCGGGGGGCATCCTCTGAAGCAGGCCTGGTGGATTTTTAAAATTCCTTTGAGCTGCGTGCGGGCCGGTCTGAAAAACAAGAACATATTGTGACTCTGTTCTGCTTGGTGGCTTTTGGGAGGGAAAGCCGAGTGTGGAGTGAGGCAGGGCTCTCCGCGGCAAAGGGGAGGAGGAGGAGGCTCGCCCGGGCCCCACGCCCCGGCCAGCCAATCCGACGGCGGCGTGTCCACGAGCCATTTCATAATTATCCATCACGAATGCCTCCATGCCGCCTTAATAGATTATTTAAAATGGTGCATGTGCCTCCGAAGCAACCTCAAGTCGGCCCGGAACCGTACATACATACGAGCCGGGAGAGGTAATTGCTTATCATGTATCTCTTTGTTCCAGACACTTTTATAAAAGAGTATGTATTATGTATGGTGTGACCTTCAAATGTCAGGAATGTGTTGTGCAATAAACTGTCAATATTTGTGGTTATAAGGTACTAGATGACTTTTACAATAATTGGAACGGCTATATTAAAAGCTTGGATCACTCAGCTGGTTAAAGAGAAAGACACAGGCCAGCGTTCATCAGGGACTTGCCTTCTGCCAACGATTAAATGAAAGATATTGCAAGGTGCTTAAGATGTCTTCTTTGTTTAAAAAAGAATATGGCAAAACATGTCTCCAGGGGAGACGTTATCTCCGAATCACGCCTTCTCCTTTCCGCGTGCTCGAGTCCCCCGAGGAAACTCGCGCGGCCCCACAAGTTATGGCCACTGACCAAGTGCATTTTAGAAAAAAAAAAAAGAAAGAAAGAAAAAAAAAAAAAGGACCAGTCCAGCCTGTGCTGGGTGTCACGTAGGTAAGAACTCCTTGAAACACGCCCGGTCCTCAAAGCCGTCTCCAGTCCTTTCCCCACCCCCAACACCCTGCCCCCCCCCATAAATAAATGAGGGGGCTGTAAATTATCTTAAGAGGATCTTAAAAGCTATAGTTGTTTTTTTTTTTAAAGAAAATAAATTATGATGAAATCTTTTGGGAATTTATGCTTTACTGAAAGTAGAGGCTTCTATAGTTTTTTTTTTTTTTTTTTTAAGGAAGGGGTACTTAATTTAAATGACGGAAAAAAGGAAGGCGTAACAAATATTTCGCGATGCTTACGGCGGTAATTGGGGCGCAGATTACTTTTAAACTATTGGTTTCACCGTGTTCTTCTATCGACGAAGGTCTCTTTAGGTCCTTCTCACGCCAGCTGGATCTTCCTTTGAAAGCTGGAAAGTGGGCACTTGACTTCCATCTTCTAAAAAGTCCGCTTTCCCCCCCAAGAGCCACCAAGCAGAAGAGTGTACTCGTCGTGGCCTTGCTGATTCTACGTGAATGTTTGTGGTTCCTTCCCCGTGGATGGGGATGGGGGATGGAGCTGGGGATCCCCTGCACCCCACCCCGCTGGCCACCTCCTCCAGGAAGCCTTCCTGGCCTCCCGCACACTCCAACCCTGAAGGTGCTGAGCCCTTGGGGGAAGGGGGTGCCTTTCTGGTGTTTTGCTGGTGCCCCAGGCTGGTTCCTCCCAGGCTGCTGGAGGCAACTTCCCTCCTTAGTCAGGACTGATCTTGGCCTCTGAATCTCCACTTGCTTGCCTCCTTCGATTCCTCTATTTGTTGGAAATGTGTCATGAAGCAAAAAGGACGCATGGCGCTCCTGCTCCGAGCTGGGTGCCTGCCCCGTGCGGAGCTACAAGGCCACGTGGCGGCCAAGGGCCTACCCTGGTGTGACGCCCGGGCTCGGGCAGGGCGTGGGGGACCGACTATATGTGGGGCCGTGAGTTTGCAGCGGTGAGACGTAGGTGCTGCGAGGGAACCGACCGGGGAAAGGGTGCGGGGGCCTGCGGCCAGCGTGGTGGCAGGAGGTGGCTTGGGGACTGAAGCCTGAAGGCTATCTCCGCGTGGGCTCTGGGGCCAGAGGGAAGGCAGAAGCGCAGGTGGGCGCGGGCCGGAGCACCCGAGGGGAGCAGAGCGCGAGGGGCTGTCACCGTGGGGGCCCCGCTACAGAGCGGCGGGGCTGGGGCTGTCCCCCCGCGGCCTCCCCGCTCCGCCTGGCCGGTGCACCTGCCTCCTGAGCCGGCCGGAGGCGACCGGAGGGCACCGGAGCCTGCAGACGCCCTCACCCCACAGGCCCTGTCCTGGGTGGCTGCCGCTCACTGGACCAGAGCCTGCGGCCCGAGGGCAGGGAGCCGGCCGCGTGGCGGCTTGCGCAGGGTGCTGTCGGGGACAGAGCCCACCCGTGGCCCGATCCCTGGTCGGGCTGTCCCGCACGCTCCCCCGCGGACCCTGGAGAGAGGGCTCTGGACGCCGTGAACCCAGGACGCACTTGGCCCGCGGTGCCCGATTCTGAAGCCCTTGTGTATTTTAAGGGAAATGTAATCCATGTGTTTCTGATTCATTTTCACTTAACTCATCAAAACGTTGCTTTAGAGAAGCTATTTGAGATCCCAGTATCTTATATATATTTTTTTCTCCTCTCCGAATTTTAGCCCTTTTAATGATCCTATTTCCCCAATTCCGGAAACCCTACCTCGCCAAAAGCAAACGGGGCTCCGTGTGTGGGTCGAAGGTGAGAAAAGGAAGCGATGGAGAACATGGTCTCTCTTCCCCTCTCCACCTCCACGCACGGAGTCTGGCTCACGAGCGAGCGCCGGGCTTGCCGGGGAGCCTGGCCCCGGGCCCTGGTCCTGAGGGCCCAACGGGAACTGGCTGCGGCCTTGCACAAGTGGACATCCTTTTCTAAAATAGCTCTCTATTTAAACAAATACTTTGGCCAATCCATATTCATGCCTCACTGTCTAACATGACTATATATGGCATCATAACAGGGAGCTTCGATGAACCCGAGACACCAGACTCATACGGACTCGGGACACGATTTTTGTCTCCCAAGAGTTAAGTGGGATTATTTACGGGAATGTTATAATTTTTGCGCGTACTACTAATTGGCAAAGTCGTTTTTTAAAATAAAAAGTCTTCGCCGAACCAGGAGTCTCTACCCCCCCCGCCGCCCCCCCCCCCCCCCGGTCATCGTTGTTTTATCCGGCTTCTGTTAATTTTAAAGTTTTCAAAATAAGGGGAAGCGTGAAGCTTTTGAGAGGAAGTACACATTCCTTCGGACCTTTCTCTAAGGTGTTAGCTATTTCCTGGAAAGAGTGTAAAGCGGTGGTTATCTGCGGGCAAGGAAATTAAGAAAGATGCAATTTTTCGGTGTTCTGCTCACCCCTTCGACTCCCCGCGTAGTTTTCTTCTTCATTGATGAAGTGAGAGCCGTGCTTTTGAGATGCTCTTTGCACAAGGCAGACACTCAGAATTAACTGCACAACTCACCTGGGAAAATGCATTTTCTGCTACACAAGAAGTTCCCCAGAAATTAAAACGCCGCGGCATTTTATGCCATAAAGTAGTAAGGGCTCAGGGATCCCAACACCTACCCCACCCAGCTGAGGCTGCTGGGCTAACTCTCCCATTGCCGCGTGGACTCAGCATCATCATCAGCAGCAGCAGCAGCAGAGCTTAAAAAAAAATTTTTTTTAACGGAAATGTTTGCAAAATATACTTCTGGGCAGGTGAAGGGTGAGGCCGCCTTGGCGGGATGGAGCGAGGACAGTCACACATGCACGCTTTGAGAGGAACCCTCTCTGCTCTCATTTGTCGGGCTTCCCTCTGTCCTTTTTGGTCTCCCTGGCACTTGTTCCCGGCCTCGTTCGGTTGTCCGTGGGACTGCCTGCGGGACCAGGGCAGGTGAGGCCTCCCCCTGCGGATCTCCGTGGCTCTCTTTCCTCTTCCATGCAAAGTCCAGCGTGGGGCGGCTGCCGACCACCTGGAGTCTCGGCGACCCGCCATCCTCTGGTTTGTGATTTTGCCGCCCCCACCCATGTGTTTCAAGGTCACCGTGGTGAGGGGTCCAGGGGGAGGCGGCCGTGCACCGTCCCTCCTCCGTGTCACCTCCGGCCACTGGCCAGGATTTGTCCTTGGTCTCAGCTTGGTGCAAATGAGGCTGGGGAAGGTCAGGGGCACGTGAGAGACTTAGGAGCCCTGTCTCTTTCATTGTCTTCTCCTCCCGGCTCTCTAAGACCATCCCTGGTTCCTTATTTGGCTCAGCCTGAGGCTTGGCTGGGTGAATGAAGGCCCCAAAGAGGCCAGTGGGTGAAGACAGCCTGGGGTGGGTTTGGAGCTCTTCTGGCGCTGCAGGACTCCAGGAGCCAGAGGGGAAGGGTCAGGGGTGCCGTCCTCTGGGCCAGATGGAACCAGGGCAGGCGGTGGGGGTGAAGCGCTTTACTTAGGACAGGCCGGAACCCAGAAGGAAAACATGCTGCCTCCTGACTCTCCAGGTCAGCCTTCTTGGCAAACAAGCCTGTTTTAAGTACGCACCGTGGAAGCTCAATGTTTAAAGATCACCGGGTGGAGGGGAGATCTCCCCTTAAAACACCAATTTATTTCATTAATATAAGTTTTTACATTCCAGATATAGATAGAAAGATAGATGACAGATAGATGATAGATGATAGAGAAATAGATGATAGATAGATAGATGATAGATAAATAGATGATAGATGATAGATAGATGATAGAAGATAGATAAATAGATGATCGATAGATGATAGATAGATGATGGATAGATAGATGATCGATAGATGATAGATAGATGATTGATAGATGATAGATAGGTGATAGATGATAGATGATAGATGATAGAAGATAGATAAATAGATGATTGAAAGATGATAGATGATAGATAGATGATGGATAGATGATCGATAGATGATAGATAAATAGATGATTGATAGATGATAGAAGATAAATAGATGATCAATAGATGATAGATAGATGATGGATAGATAGATGATCGATAGATGATAGATAAATAGATGATAGATAGATGATGGATAGATGATCAATAGAAGATAGATAGATGATCGATAGATGATAAATAGGTGATAGTTGATAGATGATAGATGATTGATAGATAGTTGATAGGTGATAGATATAGATAGAAAGATGATAGATGATTGATAGCTGATAGATAGATGATAGATAAGGTTAAGTGTCTAATGAGGCTCCGTAAATTCAGTCCTACTCGTGTGCAGCAGGTAGCCAGCTTCAAGGATGGATTCGGACAGCGGCTGACAGTACGTTGCGTGTGTTTGGGCTTTACCTTCTGAAACGTTGTTTGTCTTCCTAAGCATTTGATTCTTTGTCCAGGGCTGCCAGTTTGTGGTTCGGTTGAGTTTGAGGCTCCTAAGAGGATCGGGGCCATTTCTCATCCCCCTGGGTCCTCCTCTCTCCTCCCTCCTCCCCTCCCCTGTGAATGCCGGGCCCGCCTTAGGGTTAGCAGCAGCACGTGGAAACGTGGAAGGCATGGTTTGTGACCCGGAGATGGCCAAAGCAGGGAGGTCTTGTCCTAGGACCCCTCGCCCCCAAATAGCATATACTTGACGCACAGCTTGCCGTGATGAGGTCCATCCCCTCCTCTTTAGCAAACCAATCTCTGCTCGTAGGGACAGGAGAAAGCTTGCAGGGTGTTGGGGACAAGTGAACCATCCACGTGTCCGAAGCTGAGACCCTGGAAGGGTCATACATGCAGCCTGTGTCCCCCTGGAACAGCCCTGCAAGACATGGACTCGTAGAGACTAGATCTCATAGTTCACAGAGTCAAGAAAAGAGACAGGGGTCCTAGGAGTTATTTCTCCACCTTTTCCGCATCGCGTGAGGCTCGGAACCCACCCAGCCTGCGGCCAGATGCCCCGCTCCTGGGGCCGCCCCCGCTCCTAGCAGCTACCAGGACTGACCGGCTTTGCTCCATGGGTGAGCAAGGAGGAGCCCACGATGGGCCTGGGGCTGACCTCCGGGCACACATCCGCCCTCCTCCACCCAAACCACGTAGAGCAAGTGTCTGATCAGGAGAAAGAAATAGTGCAGCTTGTAGGAAAAGGACATTTTTTTTTTTTTTTTTTCAAAAAGCTGGAACTGATCCACAAGCAGGCTCAGGAAGGATGATGGCTGTGACTTTTACGATGCTTCTTCCTTTCTTCCTGTTTCCTGGAGAGGCCGGAGAGGCCGGGAAGGCTGGTCCTTGTGACCGGGCCTGGGGTTGCATCCCCGGCGGGCTCCATGGGGCCCTCGGCAGAGCCTGGGTGGGGACGCCCCCTGGCGAGTCCTGCAGAGGGACCGCCACCCGTGCTCCCGGACTCCGGGTAGAGAAGGCGTCCGAGAGTAGCCGCGTCGTTGCCCTTGGCTTCCCGGCGTGGCTGGACCGACTTTGGCTCGCTGTGCTCGCCCCTGCCCACGCAGGCTCCGGTGCCCCCCACCGCTCACCCACGGGCCCTGCCGTGCGGCCCGGCTCCCCCCGCCGCCGCCGTCCTTGGCGTCCAGCCGCTCTGGACACTTCCTGGGACCACCCACAACTCCCCTTCATCGTAGCTCAGAGTTTGTTTTTCTAGTTGGATTAGTCTAACAGCGAATGCCATGGGCCTCCTGGCCGTCCAAAAAAACAAAACGGAACAAAACAAAATAAAACAACACCATTTCTGCATAAAGCGAAGATTAGACTCTAAAATCTGCAAAGAAAGCTGTTTATCTTACAAATTTATTCTTCTTATTGGGCCACACATGTCCAAGGGAGAAAAGATAAAAGGGAAACAGATACAGGCCATCACTTAGACTGACATAGAGTGAGGCACCGCTCATCCTCGGCTTCCGTAGAACCTTCCAGAGTGGCACACGGGCCTTCTCCAGGCCCTGGACAAGGACTCACCAGAAGCCACAGTAGAAGCGTGTCCTCCACGGTCTCCCCCTCCCACTCTCCTCGTCGGCTCCGTCTTTCCGCTGCTCACGGTGGGCTCCGTTGGAGGAAGATGTTGGGGAGGGGGCTCACGTGCCGATCGTGCAACGCGGGCCTTTGCATGGAATTAATTAATTAATTTATTTATTTTTAAAGATTTTATTTATTTATTCATGAGACACAGAAAGAGAGGCAGAAACACAGGCAGAGGGAGAAGCAGGCTCCATGCAGGGAGTCCCAGGATGTGGGACTCGATCCCTGGACTCCAGGATCACACCCTGGGCCAAAGGCAGATGCTCAACCGTGGAGCCACCTGGGAGTCCCTTTGCATGGAATTTAGTGTCTAGAGCCCGCACCTCCCTACTACCTCTGTCCTGAAGCCAACATCCAGGGGCATTTAGTTTTTCTTATAAATCAAACCGACAGCTGTGGGCCTCCTAACTTAAATAAGGAATCTTCACTCTGTTGCAGGGAGCACTTGGCAGGGTTTTAATCCGGCTCTTTGTGAGGGTAGGCTGGCCTCAGGATCCCATCACAGGAAAGCTCAGGGGACACATGCAACACGTTTGGGGTGAGAGGGTGGGTAGGAGGTGGCATCCCCAGCTGTGTAAGCCTAGGACGTGGTGGAGTTGAGCTTGGCCTCTGGCCTCTGTTCTCCGGGGCTGTCCGCGACCTGGTGGCAGCAGCCCCCGGTGGAGTCCACCTGGGGGCCATGGAGGTGCCCCACTGTGACTGCAAGGGGGCATCTGTTTGCTGCAGAGTGGCGACACCCTCCTGTGCCTGCCCGCCCTGACTCAGTAGCCACCTTGCCACGTTCCTGAGGACGACCAGAAAGCTGGTTCCGGCGGAGGTGGGGTGGGGGGGGTTGAGTTCTAGATGCCGGCGGACCCGTTTCCTCCTACCTGTGCAACATTATGAGGGCAAAATAAATAAATAAATAAATAAATAAATAAATAAATAAATAAATGCAAGACTATTAAACCCTTTGAATGGCCCTTCCGAGGGTGGTTGGAGGAGCTGGAGAGAATGGGATCAGAAGTGAGCCTTCGAGGGGCTTTCGCAGGGGGGCGCGATCGCCGTGCGTCAGCCCAAACGCAGAGAGGATGCGTGCAGCCCAGGGTCTGCACGGTGGCTTGGAGCAAACTTCCAAATAGGAATGAAGTGCGATTGCCCCCGTCTTGTGCGTGGCCTGGAAGCTTGTCCCTTTTGGCTGTTAGCAGAGAACACCGGGAACGGATGTTGTGGACTAGAGGCAATTTGCATTTTCCGTTGCTTGGAAGGTACAAATCTTGTTTATTCCGCTCTCTGCAGAACCCACAGGTCTGCTTATTATCTCGGAAGGTCCCCTTGTTGTCCTAGTGGATCTAACGGGGCCCCGGGTGGGCTGGGGGCTGCACCGGGGACCCCAGGGGGTGCAGAGGAGAGGGCTCTGGGGCCTCTGGTCCTGAGCGACGCAGATCCCCGGCCCCTGCCCCGCTCCCTGGATGTCGCCTCCCCGGCAGCGTGATGTCGGGCCTCGGGTGTTGCAGTAACATATCCTCCAACCACCAGATATTTTCACGGTTTTATTTACTATTATGTCCCATCATTTCTGTGCAGAAGGCAGCCGTATGTAAATTTTATTCCATTTTCTAATGGTTTGGGTTACATAACAAATAACAGCAGGAAGGAAAATTTGTATTGATACTTTACAGGGGAAGTTCTCAAGTCGCTGCACAAAGATTTAACTGCTCTCCCCGAAGTTTATGGGAGTTTTGCAGCTGAGTTTCTGCACATGACTTTGAATATGTCACTATATGTTTATCACGGGCTAATTGTGGAATCGCATTTCCATACTTTTTCTTCTCCCTTTCATAAGATTACAGCAGCCAGCGATGGATACCAGGCTCTACAAGGAAGAAATGATCAGTTGTGGATAATTGTCTTTCCTGTCCCAAAATAGCTGTATGTCTGCATGTCTTCGGGACTCGGCCGAGACACGTCTTTTTTTTTTTTTTTTTTTTTCATCTGTTGCTAGATATAATGCAAATGTGATCTCGAGCCTATAGCGAGCTCTCCAGCTAGTCCGTATTACAAATTAATCAGATTCAACAAACACCAACATTTCTAAACTTTTGGAAAAAAGAAATATTTAATAGGAGCTAAGCAAAAGAAGAAATCTAACCAGCTGCTGACACAGCTGTTTCTTTTCTGGTTTAATTCAGTTCAATATAAAGGTACCATATGCCGCTTAAAATGATGATGGGAAAGATGAAATAATTTAAGAGAATAACAAGAAAATACATGAATTGTCAGCATTCTGTCAAATTTAAAGAATGAAATAGACAGGTGTGGTATTGACATGTTTAACTTTGTGTGGTGTTAGCAGTTTTGGTGCGAACAGCTTCTGACGTGCTGAAGTGATGTGAGAACGTTTCTCCTCCGCTGCAGACATCGGCGAGGAGGCGGGGAGAGCTGCCGGCGTCCAGCAGCCCGCGCTGCTTCGCGACAGGAGCCTGGGCTCGGCCATGAAGGACTGCCCGTACTGCGGGAAGACCTTCCGGACATCCCACCACCTAAAGGTGCACCTGCGGATACACACAGGTGAGACGCGCGGCCGGGCGCGCAGCATGGAGCGGGGCCGTGCTCCCGGCCAGGTCCTTCCCCCCTGTCCCCCCCTCCGTGTGGCCACCGGCACCCCCACGCCCGCCACGGGCCTCAGGGACAGCACCACGGGGACGAGGGGCCCTGCGCCCCGGCTCTCGGCTCTGCAGCCAGCCTCCCGAGCGGCGTCCTTGCACGGCAGGTGCCCCCATGGCTCAGGTGCATGCTGAGCGGGACCCCTCACGCCCCCACCTTGACCGGGGGCCTAGCAGGTGCCAAGTCCGAGGGCCCGGCTCTCAGACTCTGAGCGTGGAAGGGAGTGGAGCAGCCTCCTTCCGACCTTCCCCACTGGGGGTCACCTGCCTGCACCCCGGGCTCTCCACCGGGCCTGCTCCGAACAAGAATCGAGGTGCCCTTACCCAAAGACATGAAGTGGCTGGTGGGCTGCTGCGGTCAGTTCTCCTGTTTCCATCTCATCGCTTGAAATGAGGCTTTTTAAATTTTTTTTTTTTTTTTTTTTTGGTGGGGGGAGGTCTATCTGCTTTGTCCCCCGGTCGTTTTTTTTCTTTTTCTTCTTTAGCTTTTCTGCTAGTTGTTTGCACATTGCCAATACAAAAAAAAAAAAAAAAATCTATCTGAGATATGGACACCTCCATTTTCTTTGATTTTTCTCCTGACACTTTATCTATTGGAGTATGAGCTGCTTCAGAGGATAGACAAATATGCCATCTATTTTCAAAAATAATTGTGGTCTATTTCCCAAGGAATCAATAAAGCTCGGGGTTGTGCAGGATATTTAGTGCACGCGGGCCTCGTGTGCAGTGTGCGGTTAAAGAGAAGGAGGCCCACACCTGGAACCTCACCTGGTGCCCGCAAATCTCCCTGACGCCGAGAGGAGCCCTGAGAACAGGTGGCGGCGGGCCCTGGGCTGCCGTCTTTATTCACGGCCTGGGCTGCGGTTCAGCATCACCATCGTCCCTCCCTGCCCCGGGGCACGTCTGTCACACAGTCATCCAGGGCAAAGGGGATCTTCTGAAACTGTGCACCTGGTTCCATCACTCCTTGAGGCTCTGACCCGTCTTGCTCCGTTTTCATCCTCACCATCTCCCTCCAACCCCATGGCCGCCTCCTGGCTCCCCCAGTGCAGAGGGCCAGCACCTGCCGCAGGGCCTTTGTACCTACCGTGCCCTCCGCCTGCGATGGCTCTTCCTCCAGGTGGTCACTGGGGCTCGGCCTACGCGTGAGCTCTTTGGAGAGACCTCGTCTGATCACCCGGTCTACACTATCCCCCTTGTTTATTCTCCTCCTAGACTTAGCACTTCCTGGAGTTGTCTTGTTCACTTCCGTTGTTCATTTCCCCGTGCGCTGTTCGTCTCCCCACGTCGAATGTGAGGGCAGCAAACCTGTCCGTGTGCTCGATGGCTGTCATTTCTGGAACCCCGGGGACCCACCGGGGCACCTTACAGGTAGCAGGGACGCCAGAGATGCGTCTGAAAGCTTGCGTGTCACAACAGAGGAGAGAATACGTGAGCGACCTTCTTCCCGGGATCTCTGGACTGTGCCAGGGGGCCTGGAGGAGGGGACAAGCCCCTGTAGGGCCCTTTGGGAAGGCAGCCTGCACACGCAACCCCGTGGGAGGCCGCAGGTCGGCTGCCGGGCTGTGGTTGCAGGTGGAGGACCCTGTTCCCCAGGTGCTCCCTCCGCGAGGGGTCTTCGTGCTTCGCCGCCGGACACGTACACGGGGTGGCTGCTTCGTTTTCAGAGTCTGGCACCACAGTCCCCTTCTCAGCGAGGCCTCCCCAGCGACGGGGCTCGGGACGAGACAGCTCAGAGGGCGGGCCTTCTCGGATCACGCCCATGTCCACTTTCCTCCCCTGGGGTCTCTCGGGGTCCCCGGGGTTGTGGTGGCCGCTGGGGCAGGAAGGGGCACAGCTGCCAGGAGGCGGGAGGCCGTCCAGTGGGGCGCCCGTGCTTGGGGTGTGTGCAGGAGTGTGGCCCTCGGCCGGGCGGACCTGTGACAGCAGCCTTCCTGCAGAGGGTCCCGAGGCCCCGGGGCCAGGCTTTCCTCGGGGGGTGGCTCCCCGCCGCGTGGTCTGCCCTGCCCTGCCCTGCCCTGCCGGAAAGAAAGGGACCGTGCACCCCCCGACCCCGCGGGGCCCAACTCCCTCCCGTCGGCCGGCCCATCAGCACATGTGAATACTTCGGGTAAATTAGGACCAAACCTGGCGGGAGTCCTGCCGGACGTGGGCGGAAGCAAATGGGTCCTGCTTTTCGGACTTTTAAAGCTTGAGAAACGGCATTTCCCTACCCGCTCCCCCACCCCCCCCCCGCCCCCGCTGCCCCCCAAATTTCTGCTTCCTCTGATTCACAAACTTCTGAGGCTGGCGGCCAGTGGTCTTCGGAGACATGAGAGAAGCAAGACGAGGCGTTCCGGAAACTTCCCAGAATAAGGGAGAAAATGAAAGAAGCCATGGAAACATCACACCACCAGCCCCCCCCCCCCCCCCGTCGGAAACAGCATTTGGAGTGTTTAGAAGGCAGAATGGTAACCAGATAAAGATCAATTTCCTTTTTATCAAAGAACAAAGAACTTGGAAAATGCTTATAGGCGTGCGTCTGAATGGAACAGAAAGTGTTACTCGTTCCAAATCACCCGCATAAACATCCATTACGCCCATGTTCGAGTGTAGATTACACGAGGACTCGAAAACCAGAATCAAGTTATTTGTTAATAAGCGGGGGGCGCGGGGGCTCGGGCCCGGGGCCGTCCCGTCCCGCCTCGCCCTCCTCCCCGCGCGGCCAGCGGACCGCAGTCCCTGCAGCGGAATCCACGTTTTCCCAAATACCGCCTTTTGAAGTTTTTCCGGTAATGGACCCGTATGAGCACATTTAAAAATCCAGCGTGTAATAAATATGTTTTAATTGGTCGGGATACGAGGCGGCGCATCGGCTGCGCCCTCCCGTCCTACTCCATCTTTACGAGCCGTCCTGACCGTAGAACACCCGCGGACACAAACCGCTTTCCTTTTTTAACCCCACTACATTAACTCGGGTACGGCCCTCCTCCCCCCTGCACCTGTTCATCAGGAAGGGGCTGAGCAGGTGCCGCAGGCGGGCGGCGCTGGACACCGGGACGTTGGGGGGGGCCTGCGGGAGCTGCGCTGTCTCTGCTGCACCCCCCGCCCCCCGCCCCCGGCAGCCAGATCCGTGCGGGGCCGAGGGAGGCACGTGGAGGACCCCACGACCCTCACAGCCCACGGGCTGCCCCCATGCGGGGGTGGGGAGGGGCGGGCTGAACCGCGTTACCCTGCTGCAGACACCGCCCCGGGCACACCAGGCTGCCATCACACGTCCTAGCGTGCGTGCCAGGATCGGAATCCCGCAGCCAGCCCGGCGCAGGCTCAGGGAGGAGAGGGGATGGGTCGGGGTGTCCAGAGGGATGCTGCGGATGGTGTATTCTAAGCCTCTGTGACATGTTATTACGTATAACACAATGATGCATCATACGTGCAGGGAGATGCGTGACGAGGAGCGGGCTCCTGAGACGCCCCAGGACGGGCAGTCGGCGAGGCAGCGCCCGCGGGAGCCCGTGGCACCCGTCGCAGTCCAGGCCCACGTCCCAAGGCAGGTGAAGGTGGATGTCCCCGCTGGGAGACGGGCAGGGGCGCAGAGTCTCCCCCACTCAGCCTTTTGTTCTGTGCAGCCCCCCCCATGCACGCACGCTGGGGGGGCCGAGGGGCTTTGCCAGTCTACCCATTCACACGCTCACCTCCTCCAGAAACACCTTCCCAAACACGCTTGCGTGAATGTCTGGGGACCCCACGGCCCAGCAGACACACAAAACCAGCCGTCCCAGGGATGTCCCCTCAGGCCGCCCCCTGCCGAGGCCGGACACTCATTTCGCGACGGGCCACCTGGATGTGCACGTCCTTCTTTCCCGCTTGGGCCCCTCGTCCGGCCCCTGCTTGGGGAGACCCCTCCCTCCCGCCCCCAGGGCCCAGTGCTGATGGACTTCTGAAAGTCTGACGACGGTGTGTCCCCCGCCCACCCACGAGCCCCGGACGGGTGTGACACCCCTCGTGTTGGCCCCGGACCCCGGGCTGGGCCCCCTCGGGCGGCTCACCTGTGTGCTGGGTTCCCCGGGAGGCTCCTGTTGTCTCAGGAATGACCATCGTAGAGAAATGTAATAAGCAACCTCACTCATGAAAACTTGGAGGCACGAAAGTTCAGGGACTAATTAAAAATAAATCTCATTAGTTTTTTTTTTTTCCCCTCTCAAATTATGCGAGTGGTTTATTAATCTGGTTTTGATGTGCGGCATGCACCGGTCCGGCCCTGAGTTGAGAACCTCTTTATGAAAGTGGATTTGCACAGGGAAGCCAGAGGTGGTTTTCAAGGGCTCTCGGCTGTGGTCGGGGTGGGCTCGTGGGCCCCCCCCAGCGCTGCTCACCCCTGCGGGCCGGGCGCCTCCGTGGTGCAGCCACTGGATGGGGTGCCCTGCGGGCTCCGGCTGGCAGGCTTGTTCCCAGACAGGGCTTCCCTGGCCCGCTAGGACCCACTGTGTGTCCTGGGGTGCCCCCAAAGGGATGTGTACCCGCCAGGGGCAGGGGCCGGGAGTCCGCTTGCCTCTTGACCGAGGCCGTGTCTACACGGCCTGCTAGCCGCTGGCTGGCGGTGGAAAAATGCAGCCAGGAGGGACAGGGTGGTAGGAACGGTGTCACCGCGGGCTGGGCCGTGCCGAGCCGCCCCCCCATGAGCCTTCCCTCATGAACCCTCCGGGTCCCACCCAGAGACATGAAGGTCCCACTTCCAGTTGCCCAGCATCAACCGTAGGGTGCACCCCAGACCCGTCTCTTGACCACTGCGCTAACTTAATATTTTTATTTTCCCTGGGTAGATGTTTTCGGCCTGTTTTAGGGGAATTAATCCAGCATGTCTCTGACAGCGTGTGTCCACACCATCACCCGCGGGAGGAAGGGAAGTGACTTGCACCCACACGGTGTGTTGACGCAGCCTCCCGGCGATTTCCAAGGGGAGTAGTGTACACCCTGGCTCTTCCTTTACCCCTAACTCAGAACGGCTTAGGGCCTAGGCCTCTCGACCCTGTGTACCTCAGTTTCCCCATCCGCACAGAGAGGTCAGGGAGGCGGCGAGGCAGAGGAGTGGCCACCGTGGCCCCCGGAGGTGTGGAAGGCCGCAGGATGGGGCGGGATGGGGCGGGATGGGGGGTGGATGGGGTGGGATGGGGGGTGGAATGCCTCTGCACATCAGGAGATGATAAAGTGCTGGTGCCGGTTAGAAAAGCGCCTGTTTCATCTTCAAAGAACGTCCCAAGCACCAACTGGTAGATAGAGGAGGGTGGGGGTGAGAGGTCAGCGGGCCCAACCGGGTGCGCGTCTCTGTTTCCTCTTCTGGGTAAGTTAAGCAGGCTTGTGTCAACTACCCAAAAATACATCGGTTAAAACGGGCGCTTTTCGCAATTTTCTTCCCCCTAAAAGGAGAACATGTATTGTTGTCCTTAGTGGGGGAACAGCCACCTGAATAATGATGGAAAAGAAAAAAAAAAAAAAAGATCTTGCCCAAAAGATGATTTTTTTTTCCTTTTTGTTTTGAACTAGAATCCTATCATTTTTCTCCTATTTCTAAGATGAGCTAAAAGCCCATTTTATTCCTGCGCAGTCCCCCCAACCTTGCGGTTCCTGCCTTAATGACATCCCAAACTTTTGTTGAAAATAATTGATTGAATTTAAATTTCCTTAAAAGTTTAAGAGGTAATGTTACAGTATAAATTTCCTACCAAACACTAAGTAGGGAAATATCCATTAGTGAAATTAACTACAGTTTCTAGGTAGCTAACAATGTGCCGTATACAGTAGGGCATGGCTAATGAACACTGCAGTGGGTGATATTTCATTATACAAATTAATGCTCACATTTTAATGGGAAAGTCACATAATGAATCTCGGCTTCAGTGACAGCAATTAGAGACACAGATTGTCCCCTTCTGGACAAGGCACTGTTTAGCAATAAGCAGCTGTGTGAAAAGTCTTCAGGTTTACAACATATATATGCTTTGGGGGAATTAGTGTACAATTTATATTAATGTACTGAAGCTTCGCTGCAAAGGCACCACCATATTTATCTCTCCTGGTATTAACTAAGTAAAGACATGTAGGAAGACTAAATAAATACCGAGTGGAGGATGCAAATACGGGAAAATATCCCGTCACCCAACCTAAAAGTCGAAACGCTTTTGGAGGTTTAGCACACGCCACACACGAACGTGCGCGTTGGACGCATGGGACGCCCCTTAAAAGCTCGCTGAAGGGGTTTCCAAGGAGAATTATGTGAATCCACCTGTTATTCCTGGAGAGGCGCCGCTGGGTGCCGGCCCCGGTCGGGTGGTGCCGGAGTAAGTCCCCGGGACGCCGAGGGTTCCTTTGGCCGATGGAGTGCAAAGGGCAGGCTCAGAATGATGAAGGACGCGCTCGTGTAAAAATAGGTACAATGAACTAATTAAACCACTCGGTCATATATTTCTAAAAATTTATGGTACAGAGACCGGGAGAAGTTATCAGTGTTATCCCAAAGTTGAATATACATCTTGTGCCACGTGTCCGTGGCTAGCTGCGCTAATGTGAGACGTTTCCAGTAATTCATTAGTCTGTTGCAGTGATGAAATGACGATTTTTTTTTTTTTAGATTCCAGGATGTCTTTTCTGGCAAAAAGTCTCTTTTCTAGAAGTGTGTTGTTTGTGCCCACGTCTTATTCCTTTAAAATACCGTGAGGGGTTTCCCCAGCGGAGCCCACCAGAGCCCGTAACTAACCTGCTTAATTCAGGGGGCGAACAGCTCAAGACATCCTTTCCCCAAGACGCGGGTTTCCAAAGGGGCTGCCCCGTCCAGGCCCGGTCTGCAGAACTAGGGGACTGTGGTCCTCGCGGTGTTGCAAGTTTTAAAGCAGGTGCCTGTATTTAAGAAGCCAGGATATTGGGGATCCCTGGGTGGCGCAGCGGTTTAGCGCCTGCCTTTGGCCCAGGGCGCGATCCTGGAGACCCGGGATTGAGTCCTACATCGGGCTCCCTGCATGGAGCCTGCTTCTCCCTCCTCCTGTGTCACTGCCTCTCTCTCTCTCTCTCTCTATGTCTATCATAAATAAATAAATAAATAAATAAATAAATAAATAAATAAATCTAAAAAAAAATAAAAAATAAGCCAAGATATTACATGTAGAAACCTCGATGTGGGGCTTTCCATAGAGGTCCTCAGGTCCCCAGCGGCCGGGTGTCGGTGGCGGCCGCCCTCTAGGACAGCCGCGTGCCACTTGCCTCTGCTCCTTCGTGCACTCCTGCCATCCACCCGGCTCCGAACACACCTGAGAATCTGGCTCCAGCAACAGGCAAGACGAAAAGACAGCGGATCCCAAACATCACGGAGGTGGCTACAGGACCCACGACCCCCTTGATCCTCCCAGTAGATTCGGGCCAACCTATGGCCTAAGTGGCCAATCATTCAAGTAGACGGAGCCGCTGGCGGGGCAGCTTGGGTCCGGGGTGGTGCAGGGCGAGGTGGCCCCTGGACCTGTTCCTCGGCAGGAGCCTGGGGCTTGGGTACAGTGAGGCCAGCACGCTCGGGGGAGCTCGGCACAGATACCCTGACTACGACGCAGCTCTCAGCGCGGGTACGCTCAGCCTCGGTCGGCCACCAAACCTGAGAGGAGAGTTTGACCACCTCAGGCGTCCCCTCTGCTTAGTCCAGGCTGGAGTCGGGAGCTTGCACCCCCGGCTCCGGAACGTGCCCTCGGGGGAGGGCCCAGCCGGGTGCCCACTGGGGGCCTCCTCCTGGGCAGCATCCAGCAGAGGCTCGCCCCAGATGAGTCCGTGCCCGACTCTGCCGGTGGGGAACAGCCGTAGCCTGAAGCGTCCCCGCACCGTCTCGGGGACCGGGGAGGGTGAGCAGCAGTGGTCGTGCAGACCGTTTCAGGGTTGTGAAGAGAATAAAATCGAGGGTTTTGTTGTTTGCTTTTTTAAAACACAGATCCGAAGGGGTGGATTTACCCGCTGGAGGTTGGCTCCGGAGCATTTACGTGGCGAATGGGGGTGAAAGGGAGCAGCCCCCAAACAAAGCCTTTAGGAGCCCGGCAGGACATGGAACCTTGCTTGGAACCGTGCAGAGGGGCTCTTCGTCGGCGGGAGCGTGAGCTAGAGAAAGGCCAGAGGAGGGCCTTCCGGAGTCTGTGTGCCTCACGTGCAGCCAAGCAGCCCTGGAAAGCTCACTACGTAGCCCTTAATCCAGCAGGGCCTAGACCCGGGGAGACTCGAATGCTAAGAACGAGCATCTCATTTCTCAGCCATGACCTGTTTTCCCTGGAGAGTGGAGATTGAGGCCTAGTCTGGACCTTATTTTTTTATTTTTTTAATTTTTTTTTTAGATTTATTTATTCATCCGAGAGAGAGAGAGAGAGAGAGAGAGAGAGAGAGCCGTGAGCATGGCTAGGGGAGCAGCAGAGGGACGGGGGAGAGAGGGAATCTCAAGTAGACTCCCCTCCCCCCACACTGCCCAGCCCAGAGCCTGATGTGGGGCCCGATCTCACGACCCCGAGATCATGGCCTGAGCCAAAATCAAGAGTCAGACGTTTAACCGGCTGAGCCGTCCAGGGCCCCCTATTCTGGACGTCAGAAGAGCCATGGGTCGAACAAAGAGTTTCTCTCCCTGTACTGTGTGCGTCTCACGCACGAGGGATGGGGGTGTGTGCGCGTGTGCACATGCCTGTTGTGTGTGTGATGGGCTGTGACGTGTGTGCGTGTGGCGTGCATGTGCGTGAACTCCCCTTGCTTTACTAACCCTGGGATCAGTCTCCCCCAAACGCAACGGGAGCTGGTTCTTCATTCAGTTGCCCTCCTCGGAGGATGGAAGGGGATTATTCATTCGATCAAAACATCGCGTGGCGGAGCGCCTGGGAGGCTCAGTCGGTTAGGAGTCGGCCGTGGGCTCAGGTCATGACCCCGGGGTCCTGGGATCGAGCCTGCTTCTCCCTCTCCCTCTGCCTGTGGCTCCCCTCTGCCCCCTGCTCGTGCTCTCTCTCTATAATACAATCAATCATCAATCAATCAAATCTTTAAAAAAAAAAAACCCCACATGGTATGTGAATGGATCTGCCTGCTTCTGGGTGTGTGGTGCCTACACGGATGTGCACATGGGCCCCCGACCCCACTCAGGAGACCGGGTTTTGCTCTTGACGTGCGTTTCAGAGCCGACGTGAGCCGTAGGGGACGCGACATCCCCACCTTCCCACGTTGTACGATGAGGAAGCCAAGTCCCCGAGACAGGAGTCGGGTGCCCCGCGTTGTGCAAAGTAGCGTGGGGGCTCTGGCGCCTGGGAGGACCCTGCAGACACTCCGCAGGCTCCCGAGCAGAGCGCCTTTTCCCGGCTGAGCCGTCCCACGGGGCCCACGTGCCAGGGCCCGCCCCGGGGAGCTCCCTCCAGTGCTGCTGCCCCCGGGCTCCCCAGAGGCCCACGGGGGGGGGCATTGACAGCCCAAATCCCAGCCTTCGCCCCGCGCCAGGTCACTCCCGACTTCTGGAGGTGGAGGTGGGACCCGGTAGCAGCCCTTTTTAAAGCTCCCAGGCCGTTTCCCCTTGGCGGTAGTCTTTGCTCTGCCCCGGAACCCCCCGGGACCGCCGAGTAAGAAGACCGCCCCCCGCCCCCCGAGGCCTGGAGGCCACAGCCCACCTCCGTAGCCCCCGCTCATGAACGCCCGGTGCGTTCCCCGCAGACCCTCTGCCAGATGCGCCTCCTCACTTCCAGGTGCATCTGTGACGCGCAGCCCGAGGGCCGCCCAGAGCCCGCAGGCCTCACCTCCGCAGGCCCTCGCCGCGGGGCCGTCCCGGCTTCCCGCTGGCCTCGGAGCCAGGATGCCGGGTCCCCGGTGAGGCTGTCCCCTGGCGAGCCTGACCCCCGCCCAGCTGGCCACCGGGCCTCCAGGCCAGCCCGGCAGCGCCTGTCCCACTGCGGGGTCCCTCGCCTCCGACCAGATGTCCCCACAGCGCGGCCGGAGGGAATCTGAGCCCAGCACAGGGACTGACTCCAAGAAGTGGGGAAAAGGGCCCCCGTTAGCTCAAAGGGGATAGAGCCTTCCTGCCCGGTGCTGTCACTGGTCTAGCCAGACACGGCTGGGACCTTTGCTCTTAGGGAACCACGTTCCCAGCTGGGCCCCCTGCCCGGCTCTGATGTGTCCAGGGCAGCCCGTCCCCGGCTTGCGGGAGCAGACGAGGCGCACAGAGCCAACATTTTGAAGAGGCAGGCGTGGCTTCTCCAAGGTTCCAACGCGAAATCTGGAGATGACGTGGAGTCCCCTGCTCAGAGCCCGGGCTGGGGGGCCCCCTGTGTGCGGCACCCAGCAGTCCCTCTCCCCTCCTCTCGACTGCATCGCCCCCCAGCGCCCCACGCCGTGGAGACTGGGAGCCGGGGCCTCCGCCGAGGCACGTGGGGTATCTTGGGGATGCACCGCTCACCGATGACGCGCTGTTGCTCTTTACATCAGTCTGGTTTACGCTAGAAGAGAGGAAGGGGTGGGGGTGGGGGGCGTGGGGGGGGCCGAAAGGAGTTTCCCGGGAGGAAAAATTGGTGGATATCGGGAATAAGCTAACGGACGGCCACAGACCCACGCCTTCTGGAGAGCTCTTCCAATCCCAAAGTCTAGAAAAAGACCCTGGATCGCGAACAGACTCCTGGAATATATTTCAATCCACGTCTGTTTATTCTCCTCCCCTCCCTCGACGCCACAATGCGGGCAGGTCCACGTTGTATGTTTTACGGTGCCTTTTCCGTGGCGGAAAGAACAATAGAAGTTGGGTGTTGAATTTAAATAAATATTTAATTCATGAAAATGATCTTATATGTTTTAAAAACACTCTTTAAAGCTATTTTTATTCTCTAGAAAGCGCTTATTATAGGTAAATTACACATTTTACTACCGGAGCATTAGGTTTGCCATTAGTACAAATTTAAGGCGCTACAAAGACCAGTAGATAATGTTAATTTCAAATACAGAAACTAAATATATTTTGTACCTTTTTTATTACTCATTTTCTTTTAAGTTTTATTGACTGCTTTTTATCTTAACTATATGTCTTTACATGCTGCAATCATAATGCACCGTAATGGTATTAATATTTTATAGAATCGGTATTTATAGTTCTTTATTTAGAAACAATGCAGTAGGTCTGCAGATATCTGAGCTCGTCTGGAATGGTGCCCTCCAAATAATGATAAATTACTTGTGCAGTATGCCATTTGCTAATTATATCCATGATTTACTGCAGAGCAAGACTTAAATCATTCATTTCAGTCTTGCGTAACAGTGCCATAAAATTTTTAGGTTTAAAAATGGTTTCCATGTGTATAATTTAAACAAATTTTAGAGCTATTGTATACACAAAATATTGCAACCACCCATTTGTTACATACTTTGTCTTTTTAAACTTCTACTTTTAATGATCACTGTGGTTGAAATTATTATGCTTAATTTTCATAATCATAGCTTTTAAATCTACAGCCGTTTTCACATGTTAGATAAAGAAAAAGATAGCTAATTGTGTGTAGATAGTATGTCATTCCTGAATAGTCCCAAATGGTACAAAATCATTAAAAAAGCTTAAGAGTACGAATTATTCTTCTATTAAAAAACAGTTGTTCGCCAACTAATTATTAGTTTGAGCTGCTTTGTTTCCAAGAACAAATGTTGATCCTTCTAGCCCTGTTCAGCACACCAAAATGAGATAAACGCTCTCTCTCTTTCTCCTTGTACCGAAACCTTGCAGGTGAGAAGCCCTACAAGTGTCCCCACTGTGATTACGCCGGCACCCAGTCAGCGTCCTTAAAATACCACCTCGAGCGGCATCACCGGGAGAGGCAGAATGGAGCCGGGCCGCTGTCCGGGCCGCCCCCCAGCCAAGACCACCGGGACGAGCTGCCCAGCAAAGCCGCTTTGTTCATCCGGCCGGACATTCTGAGGGGGGCCTTCAAGGGCCTCCCCGGGATCGACTTCAGAGGCGGCCCCGCCTCTCAGCAGTGGACAGCCGGAGTGCTCTCGTCCGCGGACCACTCGGGCCAGGCCAGCGGCATGGCCCCCGAGGCCCCTTCGGAGGCCCTGAAGGGCGCCGACCTGCCTTCCAAAAGCACCCACTTCGCCGACATCGGGAGAGCGTATCAGAGCATCGTGAACAACGGTGTGAATTTCCAGGGGTCCTTGCAAGCCTTCATGGACAGCTTCGTCCTCAGCTCCTTGAAGAAGGAGAAGGACGTGAAGGACAAGACCCTGTCCGACCCTCCCTCCACGAAGGTGCACGGGCCGGACGGCGGTGAGGACAAAGCCGGCGGGAAGGCGGGCCCCAGGAAGTCGGAGAAATCTCAGTACGAGCCTCTAGACTTGTCGGTGCGGCCCGACGCCGCCTCGCTCCCGGGCTCGTCGGTGACCGTGCAAGACAGCATCGCGTGGCACGGCTGCTTGTTCTGCGCCTTCACGACGTCGTCCATGGAGCTGATGGCCCTGCACCTGCAGGCCAACCACCTGGGCAAAGCCAAGCGCAAAGACAGCGCCGTCGGGGTGACGGTCAACTGCAAGGACCAAGCCCGGGAGGCCGGCAAAGCGGCCCTGCTGCCCTCCGTACAGTCCAGCAAAGAGATGGCCCTTTCCAACATGCTTGGGCCTCTGGAGGCTGCTTCCGAGAAGACGGCCCAAGGAGCCGCCAAGGAGACTCTGGGGGAGCCGAAGAGCGGCGCGTGGCCCGGCCTGGTGGACCCCGCGTTCTGTAACTTCCCGTCAGACTTCTACAAGCAGTTTGGCGTCTACCCGGGCCTGGTGGGCTCGGGGGCCCCCGGTTCCTGCGCCGGCAAGGAGCCCGACGGGAAGGCCCACTCGGAAGACGACGCCCCGATCCTGATCCCCGAGACCGCCAACAAGAGCGCTCCCGACGACCTCTCCGACATTGCCTCCTCCGAGGACATGGACTCCTCCAAGGGGGAGAACAACGACGAAGAGGATCTGGAAACGGAGCCCGAGATGATGAGCAAGCCCCAGTCGGCCCTCGGCAAGGACGGCGGCGGCGACGGCGGGGACGGCCTGCTGCCCGCGGGCGCCCCTCAGCCCGTCCAGGGACTGGTGTCGCCGGGACCCCAGGCGCCCGAGAAGCAGTGGCACGGCCCGGGCCTCCTTCCAGCCCAGGACCCCTCGGCGGGCCTGCCCAAGCCGGAGCGGGGCCCCCCGGGCCTGGAGAAGCCGCTGAACATGTTGTCGGTCCTCAGGGCCTACAGTTCTGATGGCTTAGCAGCCTTTAACGGACTTGCCAGTAGCACAGCAAATTCTGGATGTATCAAGAGGCCAGACTTGTGTGGTAAGTTTTAGAATCGTCTTCCTTTAGTTCCTTTCCCGAAACATCAGTGCCGAATCGTGCGTTTTTAAAAAGTCGAGGTAGACGCCTCCGTTGGCACGCGTTTGAACTAACTAACCGTGCCAGCCCCCCAGCGATGCTGTATGTGCAGTGTAGACAATCACCAGGGTCGGTCTCCATTGGAAGTTCTCGCACTCACGCCTCCGGGTCGGGGTCCGCACTCCCGGGAAACGGCCCGAATGTACGGACGGCAAAAACAAAAAGACCCGGTAACTCGCAAACCCGTCAGTATTAGCAGCTTCCGCGTAAGACGGCTAGAGACCGTTGCTTTCTGCTTCGCTAAAGCCAAACCCGCTTCCTTCAACTTCCCTTTGTGTCGGCGCAGGGGGCACTAAGATCCTATCCCACGAGCTGACCACGCTATGGAAATAAAGTGATCCCCTCTCCGACGCGGGAGGTTGTTTCGGGGTGTTTGTGCCTCCTCTTTAGACAGCTCCCGTGGCTTCGGCTCCCTCCTCTCGCCTTCCGCCCCCCTGTCCGCCTGTTGTTCTGACGAGACGTGTGCGCTGTGAGATCCCTGGGGCAGCCGTGTTGTGATCCCGTGTGTCTTGGACTTGGGCCTGCCTGGTCTTGTTAGCAAATTGGCACTTCTTTACCTCCTCCCCGAATATGGTTTACCCCAAAGTAATTCCAGATCTTAAAACCTAAGAATAAATTTGAAGCCTAGAATAGGATCAAATGAACGCCGGGGCGGGCGGGGAGGATCAAAGACATTCCCCTGGCACCCAGGTATTCGTATCCCAAAGCCTTCCCCTCCTCCCCGAAAGGAGGCCCCGCGTGTTATCCCCCGTCGCCGGATATCCTGGCCAGAGAGGAGGGATGGTGGTGCCTCTCCACGTCTCACCTAGGAGTGGATGTCTGTGACGCACCGCACCTGCCGAGGACAGCAAAGGACGGAAGGAAGGAAGGAAGGAAGGAAGGAAGGAAGGAAGGAAGGAAGGGAGGGAGGGAAGGAGTTACTTCCTAAGCTCTGAATTCTGATGGTAACGTTTAGTGCGGAGCAGAATTCAGGAAGCTGGACTTGGTTCACAATTTCAATGGGTATTTTTACCTTCTCTTTCCCTAATTCGCTAAGAACCGGATCAAGCAGTCAGAAAGATATATATATATATATATACACATATTTCTTTTTTGAATTGTCAAAAATCACTAAATGGATTTCTGACAGCTTAAAAAAATATTGACAGTTCCTTATGCTGAATGATTCACACGGCTCCATTAACCAGCACCCCCCCCCAGGTCTATTTTTACCCACATACAATTCATGACTTTTTGAAGCTCTTAAAAACAATATTTAAAAGAAGGAGAAAAAGGTTGTTTTTTGTTTTTGTTTTTGTTTTTTTTGAGGAAAGGGTTTTATGTGAGTCCAATTTCCTCCTCTCCCCAACCCTCCCCCTTTCTTTTTTTTTTTTTTCCCCCCTGGGGAAGCAATGTTAAATCTTTTTTTTTTAATTTTTTGAATTTCTTGGTTGTTTTGAGTTTGTGACTTTTCTTCTTTTATTGTTGTTTGGGGGATTTTTTTTTTTTTTTTTTAAAGCCTACTCTCCCTTCTTTCAAATACCTATGGCGGACCCTAGTTCCTGCCAGGAATTCATGCATCAGAAACGATCAAAACCTGGCATGTGCATAAGCTCATTCTTACTGAAATGAGCTCCGGTCACCCCTATTAATTTCCCCATCTTCCTCTCAGTGCAGTAGGAAGGCTGCTCGCCTCTGCCTCCCAGGAGCTTGCCCACTGGTGTCCTTTTGCACAGGTTGCACAGGTGAGAGTGGAGGGGAAGGCAGGGGGAGCGTGCGTCCCGTGAGCCCCAGCCCTGTGAATGGCACCCCTTAGGCACTTCTGGCCCCCTCCCCACGCAGCAGCTCAGGACACACCCCTGACAGCTCCAGGGTTTGTGCAAAAAACTTGGCTTGGTTAACCTTTAGGCCATCGGGCATCAGATCCTGGCCCCTCGCTCGAAAGGGGGAAGGAGGACCCTGAGTCCAGCCAGGCCGGGACCAGGCGCCGTGGTTCTCCCTCCAGGTCAGGGTCCGGGCCCATGTGCTCTCCTTTGCACTCACGGTAAGATGTCAAAACAAACTCTGGCCGTAAACTGCCTATTTTTAGAGAGCACAAGTTCTGCACTTCGTTTGGGCCTCATTTCTTCCGTTGTCCTCTTGCTCGAGCTCAGAAGCAGGCAGGGAAGGCCTTTGCCTGGCTCCTGTGCCTGCTTGGGGCGGAGCGGGGGCACCATCCTCTTGCCTCCAGGATGAGCCTGACCCTGCCCAGTCTTCGCTCCTCCACTCCCGTACCTGGCCCACCCTAAGCAAAGCCCGCTTCTTATTTTCCTTCTGGCTGCTCTGTGTCCCAGGATGCATGAGGGCCAGGCATATCCATCCTTCCTAAGGGGCAGTATCTAGGGGCGGGGGGGACTGAAGCCTCACTGGGTACAGAATGGGCATGTGGGGGGCGTTTTTCTCACAGTCCACCTCACTGTCTTTCTAGCTTTGCAAGAAGCACAAATAATAGTCAAAAACTCCGAGCCCCCCACCACCCCCCGCCGCCTTGGCTTGGCTTTGCAAGAGTGGAAATGATGTTGGCACGAGGAATCAAATATTCTGATGTTTGTTCCTTCTTCTCTGCTCCACTCAAAGTGGATATGGATTTCCATGCGGAACCGCCAGCTTGATACCTGGTCTCCCCCGAGAAGCTGGGCTTTGTCAAAGCAAAGAATTATTCCGGTATTCCTCATCTCAGGGGAGTTTGGGGTCTGATTTTTGTCTAGTTAGTCAACCCAAATCCCCACTTTGATGCCCCTAGAAACAGGCTTGTAGGAGGAGCTAATGTCCGTCTGTTTCTGTTCTCATGGGTTGTAAAAGTGTTTGAAGAAGCATCAGTAGAAATGTTGTTCGGATCACGCAGACTCCCCACAGAGCTCGCAGCTACTCTGACACATGCTTGGCGAGTTGGAGGAGGTGGCGCCGAACCCTGAAGCCTGTGGGTGATATCCCTGTCGTAGGCTCTACCTCCAGGCGGCTCCCTGGGTCTGCATGCCTGCTTCCTGCTTCCTGACCGTGACACCTCTGGTCTTACGTTCCTTGGCCCCCCGGACCTGGGTTCCTGGCCCGTGAGCCCGGCCCATTCCGAGCCAGTGCGTTTCCAACTTTGGTTCAGAAGAGAGAGTTGAAGAGAGGGGCCGGCCCAGCCCGGTGGGCAGCAGAGTCCTGGAGCCCGCGCGTGAACCTTGCGGGGTGCTTCCGTAGAGCGTAGCGCATCCGCCTGTCAGAGATGTACTAGGGGAGATCCCGAGGAGGAGCCCTCTTGGGTGGAGCTGGAGGACACACGCGGTTGCTTGTAGAGTAGGTCGGATCCCGCTGTGGGCCTGACGCCACCGGGCGAACTACCACTGCGATTAAAGCGTCCGTTCCTTGAGGTGCCTTTCAGACTCCAGGCATAGCCCGCATTTCCTTGTTCTGCTGAAGAACATGACAGGCAAGGTCATTGAGTGCCATTAAAGAACTTGGCTGTGCCCTCAGGTTTGTTGGAATGGATTTGACCTCGGTCCCGTAATGGGACAGGAGCCACATGGGTATTTAATTAGGGAGGAAGGGCAGGCCGGAGCAGGGCTCACATCCACTGATAGGACAAGGCGGGCAACCCCCCTCGTCCTGTTGGAAAAAACTTTGCCGAACTCTTGGGCCAGCCAGCAGCTTGCAGGTCGGGGAGCACGGGCGGCGCGGGCTTCTGTGTGCCCCAGACAGCGCACGGGCTGGTCTACGCAGCACCTGGAGGGCTGGCCGCATGGCAGGGTCGTGGAGCATGTTTCACCCCAGTTTGTGGATTTGGAAAGCAACCAGATCGCCCTTGCTCTCTGCCTTTCAAACCTGAGACAGATGGCTGGGGGTCATTATGTGTTGAGTCCTGCAAGCGGAGTTTGCTCTGCCGGTGTCTTCTGGTGCGCCCGGGGTCGGGTTGATGGGAAGCATTGAAGAGAAAGGCAGTAAGAAGAGCATGACCCCCTCTGCCCTTCGGAGCTCTAGAGTCGGCAGCACGCGGGGAGGCCGGGCCGAGCGAGGAGACACCAGCACGTCTGTCATGGGCATGGGCTCTCACGCAGTAGCTCCCAGCCCCAGGCACCCGGCGGGCCCCTGGGCAAGCTAGTGGGAAGGCAGGGCCATTAGCAACAAAGGTCTCAGTCGTCCCAATTTATTATCTGCAGGTTACTGGGAACCTGGCCTCCCAAATTACACCTGAGACCAAGGATTCCCTGGGCTTCCAGAGCAATGAGAGAATTAGGACTCCTCCTTAAAAAAAAAAAAATAAAAAAAAAAAAAGGACACGAGGTCCACTGAAACCTCTCCCCATTGTGATAAAATGAGCTGTGCTTCATCGTGATAAAATGAACCAGGGCCTCCAAGCTGAGCGCTCTTAAAATGTGACTCTGGCCTCCCCCAAGCTCGCCGCTTTCCAGCCCAGAGAGTATCTGGAAATAGTCACCATTTACCGGCTACACAATCCAAAGCAGGAGTTGGGAACGATTTTCTTCAAGAGCCAGAGTGGAAATAAGTTAGGACTGCAGGCAGTGTGGTCTGGGTCACGGCCACCCGACCCTGCCCCGCCAAGTGAAAATCAAACAGATAGGCGTGGCCGTGTTCCAATAAAACTTTATTTACTAACGCAGGCGATGGGCTGGATTTGGCCCACGCGTCGGCCAGCTGGGCCACCCCCAGCTCTAGGGTAGAGCAGGATGTCGTCCCTGGAGGAGGCACGCGGGAACCTGTCTGTTGTGGCTCCGCTGGCCCAGGAGCGACGTAGGGAAGGCCCAGGGTAGCAGGTGCTGGGCTCCATCTACTGACCCGTGATGCAAAGCCTGAGACACAAGAGACTTTCCCGAGAGAGAGAGAGAGAGAGAGAGAGAGGAGGCTCGTAGACCCTGATGGCCCCAGGTGTACCTGTCCTGGAAGGCCACCCCCTGCCTGTTGCACTAAAGACTTGCAGGAGGAGACCCCTCTGCAGCTCACGGCAGTCCCAGGGGCTCCCGGGTCACAGCCAGTGTAGGCAGAGGAGGAGCAGGCAGGAGCTCCACCTTGGCTCGGAGGTGAGCGTGCTCTGCGGAAGCCTCCGTTTCCCCCCCGCCCCCCCGATGGACAGACGTGGAAGGATGAAACAACACGAAGGGTGTAGAGGAGCTCGGGTGACTGGTTCTCCGTTGAGTGGGCGTTTTATAGTAGAAATGGATGTCGCAAGGGAACGGTGCCTGTATCCAAGTGACTTATTGAAAATATTTATTTGAGAGAGAGAGGGCAGAGGGGAGGGGCAGAGGCGGCGAGAAATTCAAGCCGACTTCGTACTGAGCACGGAGCCCAACTCAAGGCTCAATCCCATGACCCCGAGATCCTGACCTGAGCCAGAAGAAGCCGAGAGTCCGATGCTTAACCGACCGCTGAGCCACCCAGGTGCCCCAGCGCCCGTAGGACTCTTGGTTGCGGCGGTCCCTTCGGTTCTAAGCAAGTACAGATCTCACTTTTCGGTCGGGGTTTACTTCCTCACGTCTGCCGGGACCGATTTTGGATGGCTCTTTCTTGGCACGTGGATAATTCAGCTTTCAAGGCAATTCTGGTGACTTTGCGACGGCATCGGTGGCGGTGGCCCTACCTTTCCAGTCTCTACCCAGTTCTGCTGCTTCCTGGTCAAAGGCAAGCGCTTAGGGTAGGAAGGAAGTCCCTCCTCCTTAACACTTGACCAGATTTTGGTTTGAACCTGTAGTCGGTCGAGATGTCCAAGGGGGCCGCAGGCTGGAACGTGTGGAAGGAGCGTGAGCACTCCCCACGGTGCGCGTGAGTGAGGACGCCCAAGCTTAGGCGACAGGTGCACAGCCAAGGGCACTGGGCACGTTCTTTGGTCTAGTGGATGATTCTAAGTTTGTGGCCTAGGAGCCAGCGGGTTCTAATGAAGAAAGGAGGTTCGGTTAGGAAAATGGCCCCGGGGGGAGGACCACGAGGCGTAAATTGACCCTGCGTACGGGAGCCCACGTTGTCAACGCCCAGGAGGGCGGTTAGCCTGCAAGACCCAGGGGCCTCTCCACGGTAGGGCCTTGTCTCTGGAGCTGCCGTGCTTTCCTTGACGCCGGATGAGCCCTCGTCCCTCCCTCGTGCCTTCTTCGTGAGCCGGTTCCCAAGTGGGTTGGCTTGCAGGGACTGTCGGCAAAGCACAACCTGGCGCTCGTTTCCTTTGCCTGATTCTATCCTTTGCAGATTGTTCGTTGACTTCCGGAGTCCGGCCTGCTCCTAGTAGGAGTGTGTGTCTGGGGTCCCACGTGGGAGCCCAGTAGGGAGAGGAGCACTCGGCTTATGGTCCGAGGGCAGATCCTTTGCGTGAATGCAGATCGTTGCCCCATCCCGCTGGCCGCCCCACGGGCAGCCGCAGAGCTCGTCCCTTTGGCTCTGGCAGGACAAGGGGCAGCTGCTGTCCCCTGGGATCTCCTGCAGGAACCCGCGCCCACCACGGACCGCCTCTCCTCTTGTCCCGTCCGAGGCCTCGCTGTGTGCGCTGTGTTGACGCCGAGGCAGCCTCTTTGGATGGCAGCCTCCCCAAACTCTTTGGGCATTCTCCTCCTCCTCCCTCTTTTTTTTTTTTTTTTTTTTTAAATTAAATGGGAATGCCACTGACGTGATGTCGTTTGCACTGCGGGACGACAGAACTGTTGTGCGAATACCATTGTATTTGCCAAATGGTCCACTCGTCATTTCAGAACAAACAAATGGATGGTGTCTGTAAGTCGGCAAACACTGGTGACATTTAGCCTTGTTTATGTTCCTTTCCTTTTGCTGCATATTTTTGGCTCCAAAAGCTACTGTCTGAATCAACAGTGCCTCCGAAGCAGGAGAAAAGTCTGGTAGCTTTCATTTTGGTTTCTGTGTGCATGTTCTTTTTGGATCGCTCGATACCCACCACCCGGGACTGAGCCTGGGGTGAGAGGAGATAGCGACTGAGCTCTTTGGTTCCAAAAAAAAAAAAAAAAAAAAAAATTACGCACACGGACATAGATGCACGGACGCACTTTTTTTTTTTTTTTTTTCTCCCCAGTAATGGCTTAAGACCGGGAGGGAGGAAAGAGAAAGCTAAGAGGGTGTTGTGGGAACAGACCCCCACGTCCCCGGGGGCGTGCAAGCTCTCGGAGTGTTTTGCTCTCGTGCAAAACAGCAGCAGTGTGACCCCCCGGGCTGCCTCGTGCGGAGCGCAGGTACCCGGAGCTTCGGCTTCAGCCTCTCCCTTCCCGGCTGCCCACCCACGGTGACAGGTCGGCACCGACAGCCGTGCAGACGGGAGGCCACGTCTTAGCTACCGGAGGCGTCAGGTTCTTCCCTCTTTATATTCAGATGTTGTGTGCAAAGCCCAGGTTTCAAATAAGTAGTAATTATCTCCTATTACTTAGCGCTGATCAACGGCACCTCCACGCCTAATTGCCAACCTGCTCTAATCACGTAGACTATTCCCGCTTTCGCCAGAGACGGAAGGACCAAATTTTATAAATATTGCTTTATTGTCGTTACTCCATTAAACAATTAGGGAGCGTGGCCCTGGCCTCGCTCCCCAATGCCTCTAGCCTACGCGGTCTCTGGACTGTTTAATGAATCTGCACGTTCTCTTGCAGGTAAGTGACACCCCCTGTTCTAGTCGGTCTAGCTGGACTTGCCCTTGTCTGTTCGTGCTCCTCGGTGGCTACCTGCAGCTTGTTAATCGTGTAAAGTCGGGAGAAGAACGTATACACATATGTGTGTTGAATAAATAATTACTATTGGCATAGGTATGTGTACACACACGCACACCGACCTACGGTATATATAGCAAGAGAATCAGGGAGGCTAAAAATACTGCCCCATATGTTCCTCTATTAGTCATGGATCGCGAAGGCTTAGTAACTTGAAAAACTCCCTCAAAGTCGTGAATCCTGAGTGACAAGCGCTGGTGGATTGGAGAGTCCCTTCACCTGTGAAAAATCTGACTGGCGGCCGGGCTGGGTGGGGGGGGGGTCGGCCTGCTACGCCAGCTCGCCGGGCTGCTAGAGGCCGGGCCCTGACAGTCTCGTCGGCGTCACCGCTTGTGTCCGATTGTCCTGTATTTTGTTAACGCTTTAGAAGAATACGGAAAAGTGCAGTAATTCTCTTTCTCCATAGTATTTAAGCAGTGCCATTGCTAGTTTAATATTGTGTCAGCTTGTCCCATTAACCGGGAACCGAGGACAGTAAAGAAAATTTCCAGTGAACGGCGCCCCGGCGGCCGCGACTTCGAACGTGGTGATGGAAGCAAAAACTGTGTGAACTTGTGCTGGGTTATCGTGTGCTTTGGCCTAGAGTATTGTGGAAGTGACGAGAAGATGCTATTAAGGTGTTCCTGGTAATGAAGGCATGTAAGTTCTAATAATTGTAGCTTTCTGAATAAGTGTCAAACTATATCTTTTAAGTGTGCTGTATGCTGAGTTACAAGTTAGGTCATTTATGAATGGAATGTAAAACGATACTAAAAAAAAAATGCTTCGATAACTTATCTTGGTATTGCTAATAAAAAAAAAAGCTGTGAAACATTAGTGCAGTTTTGAGTCATTATGTTAATCCCGTCTACGACAGCCGGCGACCCTCCTCCTCCACCACCAACACCGACCCCCGACCCCGCCTGCACCCCGGACGCCCGCCCTGTTGGAAGCCTCAGCAGGACATTCGGGGAGGTCCTAGGTGGCTGCACCCCCTCCCCGGCCCCAACCCCGGGGGCTGTTTGCTGGAGGTGGGCCCCACGTGTCGCAGCGAGTACTACAGGGGCAGGTGTCACGGCATCTCCCTGGTCTGGGGGGCGGGGACGGCGGGCGGGGGGCAGGTGCCGTGTTGGGTGGGCCAGCTGAGCACGTCTCTGCGGGCACCTAGACCCCACGAGTGCTCCCAGGCCCCGTGCAAACCTCCAGGTTCTCTTTGCATCCCGGGGAAGGTAGTTTTCATCGGAAAGGGGCTCGGAATCGTGGGACTTGGAGTATTTTTGTCCGCTGAGTTTTTGATGTACCTGCCTTTGCTGTCCCAGGCGCTGGCCCGGCCCGTGTCCCCGACCTCACGTCAGGGTGGGAGGGGTGGGGTTAGAGGAATGAAGGGGTTTGCTTCCCCATTTTTGTTGCTTAGTTTTTTGGGTTTTTTTTTTTTTTTTTTTTTGGTCCCTGAGCTGGACTTCAGGCCCTTCCCTTCTGCAGTGTTTCTAGAAAGCCTTCCTGCTGGGGTCCACTTTGGAGACTTCTGAATTCTGTGCACACCCCAGCTCCCCGTTTAACCGGTGGGAGAAAAGGTGGGGCGAGGTATTCTCATCGTCTGACAGTGCCCACACCCCCATAAATAAAGTGTCCCCCGTGTGAGGGGACGGAAGCCCGGCAACCCCGGCCTCGGCAGCAGGACAGTCGTAGCACGTCGACTGCTTGGCACATCCCCTCCGGCAGGTGTCCTGCAAACCGTTCAAGTGACCTCGGCCCCAGACACCAGAGGACAGTCTCTTCTGTGGGAGAAGGGGAGATTCCGAGTCTCGAACACACGACGCAAGCCCGCGTGACCATCGTGGCTCCCCCACAACTGCCTCCCGCTTCCGCTCTCGGGGCGCCGACAGCGCCGGGACGGATCCCAAAATGCCCAGCCACGCGGCCCGGGCCCACGCGGCCTCCCCGCGCCTGAGCAGAACGAGCCACCCCAGGAAAGCTTTGTCTTTACTTCCAGGGCCCTCTGGGTCTGGGGCTCTGGGCCCTTCCCCGGGTTCTCGCCCCCCCGAGGGCTCCAGGGGGCCCATGTCACCCTCTGCAGCCACGTTGCATCCCTGCCAGGGGGGGCTGTGTTCCCTCCCGGGGGCCCAAGGCCCGTTTGGTTGAAGAGGCTGCAGGTGCAGCTCCCAGGATGGGGCCACCCCCGACCCCCTCCGTAGGCAGGGGGCACCCACGGGCCTCTCTGGACCAGCGCCCGGGCCCGGGGACGGGGCAGGGGGAGAGGGCTCTGTGGATGGCTGCGGGGCCTCCGTGCCTCCACCGAGGCCTGAGCACCCGGCCCCCGGCCCCGTTCACCATTTATAGTCACTCTGCACCCCCCGGGCTCCCTTGCTGGCCTCACGGCCCCCGGATCCCTGCCAGCAGGGACTCAGGGGACCACAGGGTGGCCAGGGGCCTGGGGGACGGGACACAGGGTGTACCCTGGAGAGGCGTCGGGCTCAGCCACGTCTCTGCCATCTTCTCTCCCTCCCGGGGCCGATCCCCCAGCTATGGGGCCTCTACCCGTTTCTGCCTGTCAGGCGGGGTGGGGGTGTGTGTGTCCTGAGTCGCTCCCAGTGGGGGCTTCTCAAGCTCAGAGGGGACCTGTGTGGCTTCTCATCTCCCCACTTTTATGAACCGAGGCCCCAGCCTCCTCCCCGCCTCCCGCTCCACGGCACCCCTGCTTCCATCCACCCCCCACTCCTGCCTGGGGGGAGAGAACTCCCTCCCCCCCACTGCGCGTTCAGGGAACCTCCTTGTTGCTGTGAGCGAGCTGGGGGGAGTCAGGCCTGGGGACGAGCCCGCTTCAGCTGAGAGCTCGGCGCCGGGGCCACAAGTAGGTTTTCTGGGGGGACCACACACCGCACCTGCTCGGAGCATCACCTACTGGATCTGCCCTTGACCCTTCCCAGGCTGGGCCGCCCCCGATCTGAGGTGGGCAGGAGACCCCCACCCCCGCCCCCACCCCCGGAGGGGAGGCTGGAGTCAGAAGGAGGCCACAGGCTCAGGGTGGGACGTGGAAGGTGCTTGCAGCTCGTGGTAGGTCCAAGTCCTCGGAGCCCCTGCTTCCCTACACGGGGTGGGGGGGGGGATACGCTTGCTCTGATGAAATTCAGATCCTCGGGGGGCGGGGCTGGGGGGGCTCTAAGTTTTGGGAGATGGTTATGGCCCCCGGGTTAAAGCCGCTCCTTCCGGGACACGTCCCGATGCCTGGACTCACTCGCAGGCACGTGGCCGCGCCGTCCCGCGGGAGCCGCTCTGCCTCCAGGGCGACCACGGCGCGGCGTCAGGGTGAAAGCTGGGGAGCTCGGCAAAGCCGGTGCCTTCGCAGAAACACCCGTGTGTGCGCCCCGACGCCGGCTGGCTCTCGTGCGGGGCGGGGGCGCTGGGCAGAGGCACCCACCCGGTCCCGGTCGTAACCCGCTGCTCACGAGCTTCAGTTTTCTTCTCGGACTTCTCTTGTTGTCCCATTAATATAATGTGCTCTCAATTATCCCCATAAAAGGAGACGGGCAACCAAGCAGGGAAAGTAAATTTGCAATTAATTTACTAAATTATTGCTCTTTTCTATATGACGGACAAGTCGCTTTTCTCGGACTTTGACTCAAGGGTTTTGTGGGGCCCCGCGGGCCGGGGTGGGTGGGGAGCGCTGAGGGCAGGCCGCTCCGAGGTGTGCTGTGCCCCTGGGCCAGGGCTGGAGGCGGGTGCTCAGCGGGCACATGGGGTGGCCTCGGTGGGCACTGAGGGGTCCGGCGTAGGTTGGGCTCCGCTCAAGGAGAGAGTCCATTGATGTTGTCAGTCTTCCGAGCTCCCAGGGGCGACCTCGTTGGGGGTCTCCCAGAGCAGGCCCTAAGATAAGAACCTGGGTGGAGGGAGAGTGGGAGGTGATCCCAGGAGCCGGGAGGGAGACGGAGGAGGGAGGAAGCCACCCTGATGTGTTAACGAGAGTCGAGGACAGGGCTCAGCCCTCCCGCGTTCCTCCGGCTCATCTCAGAATTGCCCCGCTGAGGCCTGAAGGAGCGAGGGCATCGACCCCAGCTGGGGCGTCTCGTCGAGGGTCACTGCAGCCCATCAGTGACCGAGCCGTCTCCGTCTGTGCATGCGGAGCGACACCAGACGTGCATGCCAGGGACCTGGAGGAGAAGCAGTAGGGCACCAACCCCTTGGCCCGAGAGCTTTTCCACCCTCAGCGCCCTGCAAAAGGCCACCAAGGATGAGGACAGGTACTCAGTCCATGGTTCCCCGTGGGAAGCAAACTGTGGGTTTTAAATACTGAAAAGCGTGGAGCCTCTCAGCTCAGCTGCAGGCTCAGCGGAGGCCAGATGTGGGGTCGCGGGGACCAGGCGTCCACCAGCAGTCCGGCTCCAAGGGTCGACGGCTCCCCCTTCCCTTTGGGCACCATTTCCCCGCGGGTGAAAGGAGGGGTGCTTGCAAGGGCCCTCAGTGGCCTCCCGGGTCTCAAACTCTGGCTCTCACGGTCCCTTCTAGCCCTGACCTTCCAGGTGACCTTGTAGGACCCGGTCAGTCCCATGAACGCTCAGCAGCGCCCCGGATGTGGGAGCCCAGCTGGTCCCACAAGTGTGTGAACATGTGGGATTTCAGTGGAGCCAAGACCGTTTACTCCCTGAGGGCGTGGGGCCGGTGAGTGAGAACCCCCGTCCCCGTGAAGACGCTGCTCTTAAATCATCAGAAGAGCGTTGCGGAATTTCTCATATATATATACATACATACATATAATTTTTTTAAGAGTGAATACAACTGGATTTTTGAGCTCATGGTAATGCAAGAAAAAACTGATTATCTGACTTTTTTCTCCTTTTCAATTTTCGACCTCTTGTGTTCACAGTGGAGCTTGAGAGGAGAGTGTTTTCCATGATTAAGTTTTCCTCAAGCACATTGCAGATACCAATTTGATAATCCAGCGTGCCCCTCCTAGGACGATAGCCCCTCCCGGGAGCCCCCAACTCCCACGCGGCTCGTACAGGGAACGGAAGGCGGGATCAAGAGACGGGGGCTCGTGTCAGGCCCCATCGTGCGTGCGTGGACCGCAGGGGCAGCGCACATCCTCCTCCGTGCCGGGGGGGCCTTTCTGCTCTTCCGTCCTCATCTCTCGGCCACCCAGTCGCTGTTGGCTAGCAAGCCCCCCGCCCCCCACCCCACAGTGCCTCCGCCTCAACCTGGGGCCTCGTGTGTTATCTCCAGGTGTGGGCCCCGTGCATCCTTGGCTGTTTTCAGCTGAATATACCAGGATTGCCTCGGTTTCGCCTTCCATCAAAGGGCACACATATGCACCCTCCAGACAATACAGTGAATATGGTTGGGTAACTAGGAGGTCGGCAAGTCACCCACGTTTCAGTTATTTAAGGACGTCTGCTGCTATGCGGGACCCAGGCGGGGAGCCCTGCCCCGTAAACCCAGAACTCGCTGAGACCTTGGCAGGTGGGTAGGGAATCGGGGTAGGGTGTTGCAGGGTGTGGTAGCCCCAGCCTTGCCGGTCTGTGCTCACCCCTGGAAGCCTCTGTCCGAAGCGCTGAGCTGGGGGTCCTCCCACCCCAGACTGGACACCTCCACGGAGGAGCCCGTGTGAAGATTCAGTGGCCCCATTCCCCGGATGTGCAGAAATCAGCCCTGTGATTGACCCATCTTTCCTGTTTTCTAATGCCACGGAGGATTCACAATTAGATTTAAACACAAAACAAAGCAAGACAAACACGATACCTATTGGCCAACCTGTGGGAAGGGGATTCTTGTGCCCCAGGGGCTTTTGCTTTACGTGGAAACGTCGGGCTTGGTGTGTTGCCTCTAAGTCACACTCAGGCTATTCATGTGGAATCACAAGGAGAATTTTCTTGAGGACCTTCGGGGTGAATGCCCTGGCGGAGTGGACAGTCGCGCTTCATTTGTACAGGCTGAGTGCCTGGGGTCCCCGGCGTCGGGTGGGCTCACAACTCGTCAGCCCCTTCTCTGGGGAGGAGATGCAGGAGGAGGGGGATGAGGCAGGAGAGTGCATCCTGGAGCTCACACGAGGGGCCCTCCCGGTGGGGGACGCGGGCCTCCCAGAGGGCGGTGTGGGGCCTGCAGGCCTCGGAGCCCGCAGCCTGGACACCGTGCCCACCAGGTATCCGCGGGGTAGTGGGAAGGATGGGTGCACCCCAGGGGCCTGGGCTGGGACAAGGGTGGACAGGGGGCCGCAGAGGGACTGGGAGCCAGAAGGGCCAGGCGGTGAGAACGGGGTCCGAGAACCAGAACAGAAACTGGGCCTGGTAGACAGAAGCGAAGGGAAGCGGAAGCCGAGGGGGCAGCAAAGCAGTAAGAAGAGAGTAGAAGAGAAAGATGAGAAAGCACCTGAGGGGCGGGCAGAGGAAATGGTGAGGAAGGACCCCTCCCACCCCCGCCGAGAGATGAGGGGGTCCAGGCCGGGGAAGCCCCGGGAGCTGCAGGGGGCACCGAGCCCATCGGAAGGGCCTTGCTGCGGGGTGCGGGGTGCGGGGTGCAGGGTGCGGGGTGCTCACGGGCTCAGGCCCGCTCGGGAGGCCCGGCGCTCAGCGCACCCTCCTCCTGGTGCTCCCCGCCACCAGTTTCAGGAGGAAACGCTGCAGCTTAATCAGAATTATTTACAAGATAATGGTCCATTGTTTGCACTAAGACAGATGTTGTCTGTGGGAACTTTGTGTTTTATGCTCCTTCCCCTGCTCTGCCTTCACTGGGTGCAGATGGGATCGGAGTAATGTGAGTTATTATTCCAGGGCCTGGCAATTCGGAGGCTCCTTCCTCCCGGCCCGGGCTGGCGGGGGCCCCGGGGAGGACGGTGGCTGCGGGCTGCGGGCCGGGCGGGCCTCTGGGCCTCCTCGCTGCCCCTCCAGCAGCCTGTGATTAAGAAGGTCTTGTTTCCTCGAGGGGCGGGCCGGTGCAATTGCCGTGTCTGGTGGACAGGAAGGGCGCGCTCTGATTAAGACGCACTTGCTATTTGTCGAGTCGAGAGGTCACCGCTGACAGGGCAGATGAGGGTGGCCATCTGGCCCTCGGCCTGCCCAAAGGAAAGAGCGGGCCCTCTGGGGTGGGGGCTTGGGGGCTTGGAGCCTCCCTACCCCCTCTTTTTTTTTTTTTTTTTTTGAATGATGGGAGAGCCTGCTCTTGGTCTTCTGGGGTCACTGGCTTCGGGTCCAGGCTTGTGACTCCGTCCTTCCTCCTCCAAGGCTGCAGGTGGCCAAATGGAGGCCGGTGTCACCGACCCAGACAGGTGCTCGTCCCACCCAAGGAGAGATGGGGCAGGGTCTCTCTGATGCAGACTGGCCCCCAGCCTTGCCTTCTAGGCAGGTGGGCCATCCCGGTGTCGCCCCCTTTGTGGGAGGCCCCCGGAGCTGGCCGGTCCTCCTGCGACTGTCCGGCCAGCAGCCTCACCAGCCAGCTCCGCACGGCCTGGTCCGCCGGTCGTCAGAGCCCGCCTCCTGAGTGAGGAAGCTGAGACCAAGGGCTGATGGGTGGCTCGCCCGTTCTCCCCTCCGTGGAGAAGCCTCCCGGTGCCGCAGGTGGGGACCCGGCCCCCCGAACCTCAGCGTGGTCAGCTGCGGCCAGGGCGCGAGGGCAGCAGGGAGGGGGTGCGCTGGGCCTGGCGGAGAGGTCGCAGTCGGTTCCAGCTGCACCGGGCCGCCTTCTCCAGGCCTGGCACTGCCGGTATCAGACTGTGACCACACCAAACATCCAGGGAAGAGAATCCCACACTTGGAGGCTAAAACCGCCCAGGACGCCTGCATGGCCACCCGGCGGAATGAGACCCGCTAGTTGGGCAGCGTAGCGGAAACGTCAGGTGGCCATGGGTCCCAACCCTGCCCCCGGCCCCTGGACGCCTCAGAGGAGCTCCCCCGAAATGGGTTGCTTCGTCCCATTCGACGCCCAGCATGTTGGCCCTAGTGTCTAAGGAAGATGACTCTCCCGCCGTCGTCTCCCCGCGCCCAGGGCATGACCCCCGTGTCTTCAGCAGCAGGGTCCGATCCCCGGGGCCATCCCTCCATCGCCCAAGTTCATTTTTAAATCATCGTCACGTACCACGCGCCAGGGCCAGCTCCCGTTCTAGGTACCTCCCAGAGGGAGACACAGACCATACTCTTCTATTTAATTGCCCGCAAACTCCCGTGAGGCAGATCTGGTCCTTACTCTTCCCATGTTACACGTAGGGAGGTAGAGGCACCCCGGGGCCGCGTCGCTCGCCCAGGGCGCCCCAGCGAGCATGTCGGGGCGCTGAGGAACGAGGCCAGGCAGCGGACGTCCCCGAGCGTGCCCCGTGTGCTGCATCCCTGCCTGGAGGAGGGGGGCCCGTGCTTCCCCAGCCTCTCATCTCTATTTGAGGTGCATCGAAAACGAGCCACGCGACCAAGCAACATGCACAGCAGCTGGTTTCCCATTCCGGCGACTCCAGCTCTGGGTGCTGGGAGAGGACAGGGCGACGGCAAGCAGAGATGGCAGTCACAGTCGGACCCTGGGGCTCGGCCCCCAGCAACGGGCGACACACGGTGCTGCACGGGGGGCGCTCGGGCCCCCCAACCGGCCCGGGATTTGCCCTGTGGCCCTGAGCACCTGTTCTCCCACCCCCGGGGGTCCCCACCTCTCCGTGGGTGACGGAGGTGCCTGCACGGGTCGTCCCAGCCTGAGAATCCTTCTGCTCGGGACTCATTTATTCTGTGCATTCAGCCTCAGGGAAGAATTGTCGCCTCCCAGCCGCCCCCCCGCACCGCCCCAGCCAGTCCCCGCAAGTCAGAGGGGCTCAGGGAAACCTGACCCCTCACCTTGCAATCGTTCCCTGGGGTCTAGGTGGGTGAGAGCAGAGAGTGGGTGGCCCGGGGCACCAGCGGGCCCTCCCGCCAGCGCCGCCTCGGGCCCAGCCCCCAGCTGTGAAAGCAGCAGAGGTCAGACTAGAATAATATTTATCAACCTTATTCTCACTGTGTCAGGCTCTGCCCCAAACCCGGCGTCACTGGAGATCACAGATCATGTCTTTTAAGGTCCCACGGAGCCGCCTCACATGTGACCAATTACCTCTGTCAAGCAGGGGGAACGAGGTCCTGCCTCGGTGGGTGGGATCTGAACTTGAGCTTCCAGAGGTCGATGACTGGGATCTTAGGACTTTGAGCCTGTCACTCCCCTATAGCCAGACCTTTTCGGTTAAAACTGTTTAAATTACAAACCAGTAATAAAAGGATCATATGTGTTTCCCACCGAACAGGTTCTTTAGGGCTATTATGATAATTAAAAACATATGGTGTCTGTGCCAGTCAGAGGGAAACCGCAGATGTACAAATTAGGTATTATATAAGGGTTTTCTGCTTTTGCCCTTTTAAAAACGTCAGGCTGGAGAAGTTTAAGGAGATGAAATGGCAATTGTGCAGATAGTAGGTAGCATTTTGGTTTTAGAATCATTAAATATATAAACCCTTTTCTTTACGCTTAATAGGAATAAACAGGTCCCGATACCCGAAGGCGGGGGGCGGCCCACTGGGGGCCCCGATGTGACAGGGCAAAGGCAGCATCCCCCCCCCCACAGGGGCTCGGGTGCCATGACATTTTGTGCATTTTTTAGGACATTGTTCTGCCCAAAGAGGATTACATTTACTAAATATCGAATCGTCTTAAAATTGGATGGAGAGGAGCAAAGTCGAGGATTTCTTCACATTATTACGTTTCTTACTTTTTTAAAAAGCAAAGATGCACGTATCGATCAGTCTAGAGATAGTCATTTATTTTCATTTAAAATCTGCAATTGATTTTGAGGAGGTGATAAATACTGCTAATAAAAAAAAAAAAAAGAAAAAACTGGGAGGGTTTCCATGGCTCGCCGTCCGCGGCTTTCCCGGTGTAGACGGACGGCGCGAGTTGGGTTCCAGCGTATTCCTCCTACGGGGAAGGACGCCGGGCTGGCTGGGGACCCCGGCATGGTGCAGCCGTGCTCCGGGGCAGCTGAGATGACGGCCCTCGGGCCCCATGCACACGTGGGGACCCGGGCTGAGCAGCCAAGGACTGAGCTCTGTGTTGCATGTCCCTGCTACAGACACCCAACCGCACCGCCCTAAGGAAGCAGGGGACGGGTGACCAGGTTGCAGGAGCAGGGCCCAGCTCTGCGCCTCGGGGCCTCTACCCTGCTCCCCTGAAAGACAATTCCAGATCCTCCCTGAGACACTCGCAGCCAGATCCAGGATGACCTCGTCCCAGACCTTCATCCCTTCGTCGGTGTGAACAGGGCAGGGTCTCCATAGGAAGGTTGCGCCCGGAGCCCAGTTACTAATCGATAGGAATAAACGAGCGGAGAGGAGGGTCTGCCTATCCAGGAGCCCAGCCCTCAGGGCACCCAGAGCACCCCAATTTGCTTATAACCAGAAAACGCCCCTTCTCGATCATCGTAGCTGAAGCAAGTCTGGGCTCCCGAGGGAAAGCATCCTTTGAAATGAGCCATGCGGCCCCGGCCCTGCTTGGGTTTTGAGTTCTTCTCCTTTGCACCCCCCCCTTTTTTTTTTTTTTTAAAGATTTATTTATTTATTCATGAGAGACACAGACTGAGAGGGAGGGAGGCAGAGACACAGGCAGAGGGAGAAGCAGGTTCCAAGCAGGGAGCCCGACGCGGGACTCCGGGGTCACGCCCTGGGCTGAAGGCACATGCTCCACCGCGGAGCCACCCAGGCCTCCCTGCCCACCCCCTCTTGATGGCACAAAAGGTCCACCGTCCCACTGTGCCCTTCCCTTTGGGTGGCTGTGACCGGCCTGCGTCTCCGTTGAACACGGGATGAGTCGGAGCAGGGTTCTCGGCCCGTCTGTCTCCTACGGCACGAACAGCAGGTGCCGTGTCCGGCGGTGGCTCTCCAGCAGGCCTGATTTTTCTTCCCCTGGGGACGTTTGGCAATCTGGGGACACCGGGGTGGGGTGTGGGGGGGTGCTCCTGGCATCCAGTGGGTGGAGACCAGGGTTGCTGCCAGACACCCCACAACGCACAGGGCCAAGAGTCGCCCAGCCCAAGACGTCAGGTCGGCGCCAGGGTCGAAGGCCTGGGCTACAGGCGGGAGAGCCCAGCCTCGGCGCGTGGGACAGGGTTTGCCGCCCAGACCACGTCGCGGCATCCGGGGCGTCCAGCTGGCCCTCGGGAGGCCTTCCCGTCCCCCGCGCGCCTCGGGCCTTCCTGCAAGAGTCTGTGCAAGAAAGCAGGGGGGGGGGTCCTAGGAGGCGGGAGCTTCCCGCGCGTTGCTCCCCACTGCAACTGGCGTGGGGGCTGTGGGGAGGCGGGGGCTGAGCAGACAGCCGGAAGTCGGCCTTTTCTTCTCCCCCGTGAGTGATAGCAAGCCTGCGGGGCCGGCGTGCACGTAGGCATTAGCACTTTAACTTTTACGGAGGTAAAAATAACACCTTGTCACTCAGCGCAAGTACCAATCACAAAATGAATTAATTGTAATAACTGTTGTCAACGGAACAAAGGACTTGTTGCTTTCCTAAGCAGATTTCAGCGCCACTGAGAACTATATACAGACGTTCCCATTGGGCAGGCCGGGCGGAAGCCAGTCAGAACATAATTGTATCTGTCTATCTCTTTACTTTGTGTTTAAGGGTGAAGGAATCCAGTTAAAAACCTGTATTTTAAACATATCAATAAATATACCCCTTTTTGTGCTGGTGACGTCTCCTCAAAAAACATGGAGTCTTTAATAAATTGGCCATGAAAATAGCATTTGCCGCCGATGGCACCAAATAAGGGCCAGCTGTAGAGGCTGCCTGTTGACTCCAAGTCGTGAAGGGAATTATGCCCAATTACCCTCCCATAAAACACCCTCTCATTTCTCGGAGTTATCAAAACACATCCCGTGGACAAGCGGTCAGCTGTCCCCTTGCTCCTCAAAAGAAGACAAGTGGGCCTCACGCTGGGCCCGCGGAGCTCCGCACGGCCTCCGCGGCGGCCCCGGCGGCTTGTGTGCAGTCAGCCCCCCTTACGGCGGCCTTCCCAGCCTGGTGGCCTCGCCTCTGCGCGTCCTGAGGACGCCCGTCGGTGCTCTGCTCGGAGAGAGGCCCTCCCGGAGAGGGGGCAGGCAGGCGCCGGCCGGGCGCTGGGGTCTAGGGGCCGGTGGGGGCTCCTGCTTCAGGACGTGGGTCCCGTGCGTCCTGGCGTGGGAGTGACCAGCCGTGGGGGGCATGTCTGGGGGCTCTCCTGGGAGCCTCCCGAAGAACGACCCAAAGAAGCTGCAACGCACATGCAGGCAAAGGTTGAGGGGGTCAAGCCTTTGCCAGGGAGGGTGACCGAGGACTGTGCCCAGGCCGCTCGAAGCACAGGGTGCGGGGCAACCCATGGGGGTTCCTCCCCTGCCTGCCCTCCCCTGCCGCTCCTCGGTGCTCCCTGGACAGCGCGGCCGCGGCATCCGGCTTCCCAGAGTCCCAGGCCCGTCCCGTCGGGGACGCAGGTCACCCCCAAGCACCTCGGGTGCCCCTCAGGCAGACGGCTTTATTTTTAGAGCTCATTGAGGCTTAAATTGGTTCCTCCGTCATGAAATGAAAGATCCCCAGACTCTCAGAGCTACAGGTAACCTTAGAGGTCATCTTTGAGATGCAAATCAGGGGAAGAGCTGGCCCTCGGTGGCTGAGTGCCGTTCGCAGGTGTCCAGGCAGGTGCATGTGTCTGGCCACCCTTCTGCGTGCTGGGGCGGCCCCACGCGGCCTCCCCTCCTGCCCGGGCAGGGGGCAGGGGGCAGGGGGAGTGTTCCTGCGGCTTGTCCGTGCAGCTTTGGGGCAAATGTGCTCCATTTTTGACTTCCCCTGCTTGGCCCTTCAGAGGCTCCGGTCGGAGGGGGCTTCTTGGCTCAAATGGGCTGTGCACTCAGATTTAAATAGTCGCCTCTGGCTGGAACCAGGTGCCACTTGCGAGAATGCTGCCGAGCGCCCTCCTCTGGAAACAGAAGCCTCCCTCCTGCCGCCCGAGGCTGCTCTGCTCCTGGGGACGCGGCCACGCAGCCTGCCTTGGGACGGCAGGTTCACCGCGGGGTGGGGGCATGCATGCCCCTGGGAGACCCAAGTCCCAGCCGTGTGACGGTGCCGGGTCCCCGCCCTGGGAGCATGCAGAAGCAGCACAGAGGGGAAACACATGTGGGGTTTGAGGGAAGGGGACAGAGACTCTGGGGGTCCCCATGCCCTCCAGCCCCGGATCTCACCCTGCACGCTCCCCTCGCGTCGTTCTCGAGAGCGAGGAAACAGCCCCGAACCTTTGGGAAAGAAGATTCTGTGACAGGGAATGGATGCGAGCATGCGTTCGTTTATTTTGCATGGATGGAATTGTTCCAGAGGGTGGGGAGCTGGTCCCCAACAAATTAGCCAAAACGACGGCCCTCGCGGGGCACGTGCTATGGGGGGAGCCCTGACGATGAACTGGAACAGCGTTCAGCTTCTGACAAGCGAATACCCACATAATGAAGAATTAGCGAGGTCGTCCCACACCATCAAGGTCGGGGGACCTCTCGGAGGAGGTGACGTTGGACGGCGTCCTGGGCGATAGGAAGGAGCCAGCCATGCAACGACGAGAGGATGCGTGTTCGGAGCAGAGGACAGTGAGACAAAGGCCCAGAGATGGAGAAGGGCAGAGGCCAGGGCCTCCTGGCTCCAGGGCTCACGGGCCCTCGGATGCGATGGACATGTCCCAAGGCTTTCCCAGGAACACTGGGGTCTCATTCAAGCTTCTCCATGCCCTTGACCGGTCAACGGAGTTGGAACTGGGGCTTTTTTCCCCCCACATTCTCCCCATTTGGAAAAATGGAATTTCAAAGAGAAAGCGAGCAATGGCGTTTGCACCACCAGCAGCAGTGAAAGGCTGAGCTCACTGCCCGCGTCTCTGGGCGCCCAGCGCTGCTGCCCCAGAGCACCTCTGCCCGTTCCCACACTTCCCTGCGTGTGTGACCAGCGTGTTGGAGGACTCTGGGGTCTGCGGGAGGCACCAGGACCTACTCTTTGCACATGAGCAATAACCCCGCTCCTGGATGGCGGGGAAGAAAAGGCAGCTGAGACTCGGAGACGTGGCCACCTGACCTTGGGAACCTGGCGCCAGGAGCACAAGGGCCGTCCTTCAGCTCCCGCAAGGGGAGGGTCTCTCACCTCCGCAGACCGAGACTCCACGGCAGAGTCCATTCTGGGCCCGCAGCCTGCCCGGGGTCCCTTCCAGCCTGGCATCCCACGACAGGTAGCAAGCCGGAGCCCCTCGACACGCTCACCGGCCACGCCCAACAGTCGCCTGGAGGACACGGGCCAGTCCCCTGGGAATCTCAGCCCGGCCTCCCCGGAGAAAGGCCGATGGGTTTCCAGCGATGCTGCTCAGACCGGCCCCAGCGTGAAGTTCACCCCTGCTGACCGCGGCCAGGACGGGTCCAGACTCCCCTCCAGCCCTCCCCGCGCAGGGGCCCTGGTGATAGGAGGCGCGTGGAGACTCGTCGCCAAGACTGGCTGCTCCGTTGTCTTTTCAGGATCCCTGCTCCCGTCTGGGCAAACTGCTTTCAAATGAATAGCTATTTCTGGATGATTTTTTTTTTTTTTTTAGTGTTTCTTCTCCCAGCTGGTTGCTATATTATCTGCATCTCATGCCGTTCTGGCCTCCGTGGGAGACGAGAGGTAGCCCACCTTCCGCATTAGCTGCGGCGCTATCGGTTTCCGAATATTAAAAGGTGAAATCAGGAACTACCCTGTCTGCTCTCAAAGTGAGGAGGTAAGTTGCCCCCTCCCGCCCCCCCTCGCATTATTTGTGATGTTCTCTGCACGAAAGGGTGGATCTGCAGCTGGGCCAGGGGACCAGGACGGGCATGAACCAAGACGGGGGAGAAAGACCGTTCGAGGAAGGGCGCAAGGCTCCCAGGTGGGTTCCTCTGCAGAGAAAGGCCCAGAAGCACGACTCCCAAGCCCACTTGCCTTCTGCCGTTCAGCTGCACCTTGCCCTGGGGAGACGCCGGCCCGGGGAGCGCGGGACTCGTGCCCATGGTTGGTCCCGAGAGCCGGGCCCTGCTCCCCTCGCTGCTGCCCAAGGTCAACCCAAAGACAACGGGCTGGAATGGCAGCGGGAGGGTCGGGTTGGCAACCTCGCTGCCGGGCCTTTCTGGGTCCTGCGGAGCGCTTCCGTGGGTGCTGACGTGGAAGTAGGCCGTTCAGCCCCCAGCCCCTTTGGTGCCACGCCGGGGAGAGCTCCTGACGGGCCCGGATCGAGTGTACGTCTGCGTCTATGGGCGATCGACACACAGCAGAAGAAGACAGATGTTTTCGTCGACGGGTTCGATTCCTCGGCTCCTGCTGAATCCTACCGGGTTTATTTTATGGGGGGAAACTGAGATACGGCCTGGCTGGAATGACTTGGTCGAGGGCAGCCCTCCACGGCAAAGAGGTAGCAGGAGGGCTACGGGCCGCGGAGAGCCGTCCGGGCTTGGCCCTGCGGGGCCGTGTGTAGACGGGCACGGGTCTACGCGGGCTCACCTCCGCTTGTGCGGCCCCAGCCCCACCCCCCGCAGTCTGCGCGGCCGGGGACGGAGTCTGGAGTCCGGGCAGTCATCAAGCGCTGACTCATCGCTCATCCCGAACTCCATTCGGCTGGTGCTTATCGGACACCTGCCATATGCACCAGGACACGGGGGTGACCCAGGTGGCCGTGGTCCCTGCCCCCGTGAGCCTCGCCCCACTTTGCTGTGCCAGGGGCGTGGAGGGTGCACAGAGCCCTCTCCACGGGGAAGACCTCTGTGGCGGGGCTTGGAGCGACTTGCGCGGACTCCTCCACGGCCAGCTCGTGGGCTGGGGGCGGCCGCTGCCCCGCTGTCGGGGGAGCCCCCTGGGGCCGCCACCCCGAGGGGTTCGGTCAGCTCAGGGCAGCGGGGGGTGCACAGGGAGAAGCAAGGCCGAGGACGCGGCCGCATCGGGGCGCGCTCATCCCTTCGGCAGCTCTGTCCAGAGGCAGCAGGTGCCAGGCCCCCTCTGGGCATCGGGATCCAGAGGCGAGGGGACTGACACCCCGCGTCCTGGCAGGCAGGTGGTGGGCCATCAACAAGTTAAATGACCAGTCAGACGGGATACGACTCTAGGGAAACCAGAAGTAAACAGGACTTCGGGGGGTGGGGGAGCCTGGGCGGGCTCACTGCCCTATGCAGGGTGCTGCTGACGTGCAGGAGGATCTGGGAGCCCAGCCGGGCAGGCTCCAGGGGGGCCAGCACCCCAAGGCTGCGAGCCTGCCTGTGCACCCGGGGGGACCCCGGAGAGATGGTGGGGGACAGGCGCCCACGGGGAGGGCCGGCAGCGGGGGCCAGATGGGCCACAGCAGCTCCTCCGGGATGGGGTGGGTGCTGCTGGTGCCTGCAGATGGGACACCGGCTCCGACCCTGCGGGTGCCCCCCCTTCCCTCTGCCTCCTGTCGGTCCACCTTGGCCTCAGACCCCCCCGGGCCGTGACACACCGGGGACTCCCAGTTTCACCCTCACTTCACCCTCCTTCCCCGTCTGCCCCGTTCGCCTTCTCCTCCTTAACCCGTGGGGCGCGGAGAGCTGCCCTGTAGCCGCGGGCAGGCTCTGCTCCCGTCTCCGAAGTCCGTGTCTACACTGGCCGTTCTCATTCGGGACCCCGTGGGCTAGATGGCCAGGTCCTGGTCCCAGCAGCGGGGACCTGCTGCCCTGCAGCGTCCACATGGTCCCCTTGGCTTCCCAGGTGCCCACGGCGTACCTGCCCCAGGGGGCTCGCGGCAGGGCCGGACCCGTGGCTCCGCTTCTCCGCCCTGCGAGCGGGTTGGACCCGTTTCTTGTCCCGGGCGACACCGTCTATCGTCCCACCGTCCTCGCCGGCCCCATCTGGGAGGGGGGGGCTGTGGTTCTCCAGGAACGCGCCCCCGCGCCCGCCCATCCCTGCCTCGGTCTCCTTGACCCCACGGCCCTCCTCGGGGCTGCGCTCGCATCACGCCTCCGCGGCCCGCTTTTATTTGCTGGGGTTGTGAAGCCTGTTTATTTCATAAATACCTTGATACGCTGTGCAGAGAGTATCCGGAAAAATAGCCTTTTGATTTAAATAAGAAATGAAAAAAAAAAAAATCACCGCCTCTTCAACTTTTATTTATTGTTTTTTTTTCCCTCTTTCATTTCAATACCCCGTGTCTTTAATACCAAAATATCCCACATAGAGAGGCTTCAAAAATTAGATGGGGGTGGAGTGGTGATTGTCGCGTAAATTTGCTTCCTGGCTGAGGCCTTGTATGCCAACTTTTAGCCTGAATTACATATTTACAGCCGAGTTATAAACCCCTGAAACGCAGGATTTATCATGGAAACAGTGACACCGCCTCACCCAGCCTGGTGTTCTTGGGGACGGCGGTAATATACTGTGCGGACAAATCAGTTCATTAGTTAGTTATAAACAAAGGACAGAGATAGTAAATTAGAGTAGGTATTTCAGTGGTTTTCCATGTATTTATGACACCAAAATATGCAGCTGCATTTTATTCCTTGAGATAGTATTTAAGTGTTTCAGATTTAAAGCGCGTTTTTAGAGATGGCCGTGGAGCATTTTTAGACCTGGTCGTTCTCGTTCCTCTGTAGTTTCATTCGTGGTATTTTCTTCCTTCTCTGTTGCTCATTAGAAAAATGTTAAAAATCCATTTTCGTCTGATTAATAATAAAGCTGATCACATGTAACCTAATTTTCATTCCGCGCTGCCCCTGTCTGTGGAGTCATATACAAAGTGACCTTTGAATCGCCAGTGGACTCATAAAGTACAATAAGCACCATTGTCCTGTCAAAAATTGAAGATGTTTTACATCATTACAAAATTTAATGTTCCATCTTTTCAAATGCACTACTTTTCAAAGGCCACATTCCAATTGAAGCTCATTAAAATCAGACTCAAGTTTCCTGTGGTGGGGATGAAGAGAGTTTCGCAGGCAATGGGAAGAAAATGAATCACTCTTTTAAAACAGATATGGTTACATATTAGTTTTGAAAGGTACGGCGACAGCAGAGCCTCCGCTCCGGCAACAGTGCGGCTTTTGTGCTGATGGATCCAATAACTGCCTCCTGGTTCCTTTGACTTCACCCACACTGTATCCTATTTACTTATGAATAAATCAGCTCTCTAAATAAAAGTGTTGTTTTAAAGTTCCGAGGTGGAATCCGAAGGGGTTTCTGGAGGAAAGCGGTGAAATCGGCCCTGCGACTGCGGACTTGTTAAAAAAAAAAAAATAAAAAATAAAAAAATTAAAAAAAATAACGTCCATCTGATGCGGAGACCCCGGAGGTTTAGAAACTGAGTCACTGGAAGGGGTTTCCTGCGTCCGTCGGGGAGTCGGCCCGATAAACGCTGGGCTGCGGCCAGAAGTGGGGACGCCCCCTTTTACCCAAGATCCAGCTCAGGCCCGGACGAGGGACGTGTCACACAACGGGACCCGGAATTCTCAGCCGGAGCCAAATGCCTGGCTTGGCAAAGAAAATGTCCTTGGGTCTTCCCGTTCAGATTCTTTGTCGGTTTGAGTCGGGGCCTCTCGCCCGTTTCTTGGCCACGTCCCAGTGCTCGGTATAGCCAGGTCCTCCTTGGGGTTTCTCAGCCTGATGGGAAGGTCCCGCATCGCGTGACCCAAAGGACGATCTCCCCTCATGTCGAATTGCTTCAAAGCCCCGATTTCACAGATTCTTAATGCACATCCCTTGAGCTCGTGAGATACCGGCCTCCTCCTCCAGGGCCGTGTAGGTAGGACGGGTGTCCACGTGCCAGCGGAGGCCGGCCCCGTGCACCTCCGCTGGCTCTCGGGGGCTCCTCTCACCAGATCCTTCCTAGACCAGGGCTTGGCTTATAGTTTATCAGGATTTGGCATTTCATCAAATGAGGGTGATCCTGATTCTGGACGGGCTCATTTGTCCCCCCGGCGCGTCGTTTACGAGGACAAGCTCTAGCACCAGTCGGAGTTGAGTTCCTGTCCTGGTTTTGCCACTTGGAGCTGTGGTGACCTTGGTCGGGGCTCGTCCGCTTTGCTGAGCTTCAGATTCCTCAGGGGGATAACCACACCGGTGTCCACCCGACACGACGGTATCCAAGGACCGCACACCCTGGCTGGAGCTTCGGGGTGAGCTACGGGCTGTGGAGGTGGCCGTGGTAGTTGCTTCATCTGGATCCAGAAAATCCCCAGCCAAGCTCCCTCCTTGGGAACTAAGGCGGCTTAAGGAGTGGAAACGACGAGAAGCAACGTGTTTGTTCCCTGCTCACGGGCTCGGTGTATCTTTACCGCTGAGCTGCCAAGCGCCACAAAGTGTCGTGGTGGGAGTGACGCTGCCGGTCGTCCCCGGCCTTCGGGTGAGCTGGCCGGTTCTGCGGATCCGAGCTGGATTTGCCCGGGGCGCTCTGGCTGCCTGGCGGCCGGCAGATCTGGGGTGAACTCGGTGGGGGTCACCCGGTCTGTCCCACGCGTCTCGTCCTCGGGTGGGCCGGCCGGGCTGCTTTTCACCTCAGAGGCCAAGGCCCACATCAGAGACCGAGGTCCATGTTGGAGGCCAAGGCCCACGTCGGAGGTCAAGGTCCACGTCAGAGGCCAAGGTCCATGTCAGAGGCCAAGGTCCATGTTGGAGGCCAAGGCCCACGTCGGAGGTCAAGGTCCACGTCAGAGGCCAAGGTCCACGTCAGAGGCCAAGGTCCATGTCAGAGGCCAAGGTCCATGTTAGAGGCCAAGGTCCACATCGGAGGCCAAGGTTCACGTTGGAGGCCAAGCTTCACGTCAGAGGCCAAGGCCCACGTCAGAGGCCAAGGTCCATGTTAGAGGCCAAGGTCCATGTCAGAGGCCAAGGTCCATGTTAGAGGCCAAGGTCCACATCGGAGGCCAAGGTCCACGTCGGAGGCCAAGGTCCACGTCAGAGGCCAAGGCCCACATCGGAGACCGAGGTCCATGTTGGAGGCCAAGGTTCACGTCGGAGGCCAACGCCCACGTCAGAGGCCAAGGTCCACGTCAGAGGCCAAGATCCATGTTAGAGGCCAAGGTCCATGTTAGAGACTAAGGTCCACATCGGAGGCCAAGGCCCACATCGGAGACTGAGGTCCACATCAGAGGCCAAGGTTCATGTCGGAGGTCAAGGTCCACGTCGGAGGCCAATGCCCATGTCAGAGGTCAAGGTCCACGTCAGAGACCAAGGTCCACGTCAGAGGCCAAGGTCCATGTCAGAGGCCAAGGTCCACGTCAGAGGCCAAGTTCCATGTTAGAGGCCAAGGTCCATGTCAGAGGCCAAGGCCCATGTCGGAGGCCAAGATTCACGTCAGAGGCCAAGGTCCATGTTAGAGGCCAAGGCCCACATTGGAGGCCGAGGTCCATGTTGGAGGCCAAGGTTCACGTCGGAGGCCAAGGCCCATGTCAGTGGTCAAGGTCCACATCAGAGGCCAAGGTCCACGTCAGAGGCCAAGGTTCACGTCAGAGGCCAAGGTCCATGTTAGAGGCCAAGGCCCACATTGGAGGCCGAGGTCCATGTTGGAGGCCAAGGTTCACGTCGGAGGCCAAGGCCCATGTCAGTGGTCAAGGTCCACGTCAGAGGCCAAGGTCCACGTCAGAGGCCAAGGTTCACGTCAGAGGCCAAGGTCCATGTTAGAGGCCAAGGTCCACGTCAGAGGCCAAGGTCCACATCAGAGGCCAAGGTCCACGTCAGAGGCCAAGGTCCATGTCAGAGGCCAAGTCACGTCGGAGGCCAAGGTCCACGTCAGAGGCCAAAGTCCACGTCCACGTCAGAGGCCAAGGTCCATGTCAGAGGCCAAGGCCCACATCGGAGGCCAAGACCCACGTCAGAGGCTAAGGTCTGAGAGAGCAAACAGACCCGCATGAGCCCTGTGACGAGCCCTGGCTTGCGCTGTGGTCCTCCCGACCGTCTATTTCTGGCCCCAGGCCCCCAAGGGGCCCATTGGGTGTGTGAACAGTGATGAGGCCGCGACGGCATCCAAAGCCTTAGAAGATGCTTCCATCCTCCTCTCCCAGGGCAGTGCTCTGGTCCTGAGGCCCCTCCCGCGTCGCCTGCCTTGCCGCTGCTGGACACGTGCTTCCCGGGGGGAGGAACTTCCTTTCCTCTTTCTGTTCTGAGGCCTCTTTTGAAGAGACAACTTGGGAAGATTTTGCAGTTCCTTGACTCCCAAAGGCGCGTGGTTGGAGGGGGCAGGTGCAGCCTCAGAGTCTGAAGCCGGTGTCCTCTCTCCCCTCCCCAAGGGCGGCTACCCCCTTGCCCCCTGCTAACCCCCCTGCGGCCTTGACCTCGGGAGGCCCCGTTTTCACCCGGCGGCTCTGGGGTTGAGGATGCGCTCCATCCAGCTCTCCTGGGGGCCGACGTTCAGAGAGGCCCCAGGGAACCCCTGCTCTGCTACACCCACATCCGACCTCTGAGTCTGCTCATACATGTGACGTTTGACCCGCAATGAAGGGCCGGCTCTGGAGAGACCTAGAGTCTCTCCAGCAAGTCCCTAGAAGCAACCTCCTGTCCCTGATGGTCTCCAGGTAGGAAACGGTGTCTTCCAGAGCCCTGGCCTCGGGAGTCTGACCCCGGTGAGTGTGGGCTCGCCCAGGACGCCTGGGGTCTGGCCCCCAAGGGGCAGCGATTAGGGAGGCTCCCCTGTGCATGCACGAGCAGGAGCTTTGTTTGTGGAACAGGGACACGCTGTGGACCTGCGGGCAGGTGGGGAAGAGCATGAAACCGGATCCCTCATCCACTTCCCAAAGAGTGGCTGGGGTGGGCTCGGGACACCGATGGCCACAGTCCCTCAGCCAACACATGCGGGCCCGGAAACAGGCATCGCGGAGTCTTCTGTGTTCAGTTCTTAGGGTCCTGTGAGGGGCTGTGAAGCAGTGGGAGACTCAAGGAAGCCCTAGCTTATCACAGGCTCCGACTGGGCTTTGTGTCCTTTCCTTTGTCCCGCGAGGTCTCTTTCTGGCCCGGGCACCCACAGCGCTCAGGGCAATCCCAGCTCCGGCTGCCTGGTCCCTGTCAGCCCCTCTCTGCTGGGTGACCCCACAGCTGCGCTCCCCGGAGCCCTGGGCCGTAGGTCCATGTTGGAGGCCAAGATGAGGCCGGGTGGGGGGCGGGGGGCAGAGGCTGCCCTTGGGAAGTGGCGGCCGTGGTCACAGGCAGGCTCAGCATTTTCCAAGGCCCGCGTCAGCCCACCGGTCCTCATTTACTCTAGAAACGGTTAACCTCGGGTAACTTCTATCAGCTTCTGGAACTGTGAACCTGACCGTGTGCTCTGGACCCTCCGGAGTCCGAGACTCTACCTGAATTTAGAGAAGCAGATCTTATGCGGGCCCCCAGAGGGATGAGATCAGTTCTTTAGGGAAAGCAAGAAAAACCAACTATTAAGCTCGACTCAGTTTCCCTCTTCCACATCTATAGTGGAAAGTCAGAGCTGCTTGTGGGGGCCGAAGATTTGCTTTCAAGACTGGACACGGCTCCTACAGGGGACAGAGAGGCTGAGGCCCGCTGACTGGGCAGTGTCCCCTCTTAGGAGGCTTTTCTGGGCCTCCTGGACTCAGGATGGTGGAGGAAGGAAGAAGTTACAGCTGAGAGACGGGTGCCAAAGGACCCGAAGCAATTGGGTGTCCACGGGATCCCGAGAGGACTTTTCTGAGGGACAGAACAAGGATGGGGAAGAGGCTCAGAGCCCACGGTTGGGTTTCAGCGGGGACCAGGGGGCGTCGTCTGTGGTAGCCAGGACTCACTACCAACCCCAGGGGCTTCGGCTGGGGGCTGGGAAAACAAGGCAACGCGGCTCCTCAGGAGAAAAAAAGCAGAGCACCGCACCCACCAAACCCAAGGGAGGGAAACGAAGCTCTTGGGGCGCCCACCGCTGGGGGAGTGTGTCGGGGTAGATTCTGTTGGTGGAACAGCAGAAAATAATTTACCGACACTGTGTGGCTTCCGAAGGTACAATGTCTGATGACCGGGGTTCTCTTACTAATTCCTTGACCGACCTTGGGGAAGCCTCAAACCCTTTTTAGGCCTGGGGTGCCTCATTTGAGCCTTAAAGTGGGGGGAACGAGGTGATCCTGCAACACCGGTGGTCATGAGACCTGTTGGAAGAAAGCTCTATCCACGGAGTGGCATTTCTAGGGCAGAGAGTGGGAAATGACAAGGGTGGGGGTCTCCAGACCCATCCAGGCCACCCTGGATAATGTTATAGGGGAAAAGGGCCCAGAGCTTGGGGCTGGTGGGGAGATGCCCCAACCATTTGTGCTTGGCTGCAGGGCCTGGAGCAGTGCGTCTGAGACCAAAAGAGGCCATTTTCAGGACGGGGGTGGCAGGCAGGGGCCACACCTTATTCTGCAGGAGGACGTCCTAAGGAAGGGAAATGATTTGGGGGAGTGTGCGGGGTACTCTGCATGCAACTCAACCCAGACGCTTGAGGGGCACCCGCTTCTTTCCTGAATGGGAGCTCTGGACGGGGCTGGCCCAGAGGTGGGGTCCTGCGGGCAGCATCCTGCCGTTAGCACTTCTAGCTGGCAGGGGGGTGGGCATCTCTCCACGGCTCCTTGCGGGACTGAGGCGGATAACGCCTCGAAGCTTCTGTGTTATTTACACTCGCAAATCCCCCAGCAGCAGGAGGATAAGGGATCAGTGGTAAGAAAGCTGTTGGTGAAGATGCTGTGTGTTCAGTCTGGGTGTAGTGGAAAATGTGGCTTCCCCCATGGCCCGGCCATTACAATTGTTTTCCCCCTGCAGTGCAAGGGCACTCCTGACTAAAGGGAAGTGTGCGCATCTCTCTACATGTGGGCCCACAGCCACACGAGGTACGGTTCTGACAGTGTTTGAAGGCCCTGGAGACTCGGCCTGGAACGCCCTCCAGCTCCTCTCTGCCAATCCATGACCAGCCTGCAGGATTAACCCTCCTTTTCTGTTCTTTAATGAAGCCTTCTAGAACCACACAGGTCTCTCTCCTGCCTCCTGCTCACAATTGCTCAAGTCTGCACAGTGAAAAACTTGCATCTTTAACTGTCTGCAGTCTGGAAGTTGATCTTTTCTCTCAGATCAAAATTGCTGGTTCATACAGAGTCTTGAGCAATTTACAGCATTCACAGCAATGCCGGTGTCAGCAGGAAGAGACAGCAATGTTTCCTGTGCACGGCCCCTTGGAGGGACTGTAGTCATCACGGGGCAGCGATCAATGTATTCCTGGCTCCTAACATAGAGTCTGGCGCACCGGAGGCCCTCCAAAAATATTGTAGAGGAATGGATGAAGGAATGGATGGATGGAGGGAGGGAGGGAGGGAGGGAGGGAAGGATGGATGGGTGGATAGATGGATGGATGGATGGAGGGATGGATGAAGGAATGGATGGATGGATGGATGGATGGTTGGGTTGGCAGGTGGATGGATGGGTTGGTGGGTGGGTGGATGGGTTGGTGGATGGATGGATGGGTTGGTGGGTGGGTGGATGGATGGATGGATGGATGGATGGATGGATGGTTGGGTTGGTAGGTAGATGGATGGGTTGGCAGGTGGATGGATGGGTTGGCAGGTGGACAGTTGGATGGATGGATGGATGGATGGATGGATGGATGGATGGATGGATTGGCAGATGGATGGATGGGTTGGTGGGTGGATGGATGGATGGATGGATGGATGGATGGATGGATGGTTGGGTTGGTAGGTGGATGGATGGATGGATGGGTTAGCAGGTGGATGGATAGGTTGGCGGGTGGATGAATGGATGGATGGATGGATGGATGGATGGGCTGATGGGTAGATAGATGGATGGATGAATGGGTGGATAGACAAAGCTGTGAACAAATGAATGAATAAGCAACTCTTTTAGCTTGAAAAGCTTAGCTATTGACGGGGACTTCAGAGCAGTGCTTGTGGCTTCTGGGGTCAGAAAGGGTTGATTATGACTAGAAATTCAGGAAGTAGGCCTGTGACTCACAGAAAGTACCCGTTGGCTCAGAGTGGGATGCTTGGTGTCACCCAGGCTTTTGTGGTTCCAGAATCGACAGCATAGCTAACTGTGAGCCCTCTGCCGGGCAGGCCACCCCTCCATTGTCACCCCCACTTCTAGCCTCACCTCTGCATTCCCCCCCCCGCCCTGCCTTACCACCTACCTGAAACTCAAGTCCTGTCCACCAGCAAGCCTTTCTTGTTGACCCGAGGCCACACATGTCGTCTCCCACTTGACAGCCGTAGGACATTCTCTCATTGTCTGCACCACATGGCTTGACATTTGAAACGTCAGCTTCAGCATTTGTCACACTGCAGTGGAAAGTACTGGGGGCTGTTTTCTTCACTTCTTCAAGGAAGTACAGTGAGCTCCCACTCTGTGCCAGGCGCGGTTCCAGATACTGGAAATGTATCAGTCAGCAAGACCAGCCCCTCTAGACTGCCCCGTCCCCTGAAAAGTCCTTGCCTTCCTGCAGCTTACACTTAGTTTGGATCCCAGCTCGACCACTTGGGACCAATGTGTCTTTAGGGAAGTTACAGGATATTTCTAAGACTGAGGTCTTTTTTTTTTTTAAGATTGTATTTATTTATTCATAAGAGACAGAGAGAGAGAGGGAGAGACACAGGCAGAGGGAGAAGCAGGATCCCTGCAGGGAGCCAGACGTGGGACCCAATCCCGGGACTCCGGGGTCACGCCCTGAGCTGAAGGCAGATGCTCAACCTCTTGAGCCCCCCAGATGTCCCTCTGAGTTTCATCATCCATGATGTAAGCTGGCAGCCACATCTCTCCCACGCGGCGCCCACCCTTAGCCCCCGGAGGGCCCTGGGCTGATGCAGCAGTGTTCCTCCCTATGTGTTGGGCAATAAGGAAGTGAGAAGCCCGTAATCGGCTCCAGCACAGGCTGGTGGGCAAGAGCTCTTGACCTCCATGCTCCATGGCGTGTCCGCCGTCACTCAGGGCCTTTCCAGACTCAGCTCCTAGGGCCAACCTTCCAGAGAGTCCCACAGCTCGAATTCAGAGCCTAGAGGGAAAATTCCCGTAGCTGGGAGAAGCATAGCTGGCCGAGGAACACCTCTGCAAACCAACCCGGGGAGCCATGCATTTTTCTTCCCTCCCTTTCTTCCTTCCTCCTCCCGGTGCTTGGGATCATTTCCAATATTGAACATCGTTCTTAGAAAAGCTCTCCTGGCTAGCTGACTTCGGGAGGACGACGGTCATAAACAGGTAAATTATTTGCAATCGCTTCTTGAGGCAATGGTACCTTCTGGAAATTAATTACGTTTTCACGCAGTTAGCCTGCTTTTTGCCTACCTGTAATATACTGTGCGGATGGAGAGCACCACGAGTATGGTATGGTATTTAATATGCAGTATTGTAGTCCAAGAAACATTTGTCAACATTATATAATAATCTATGATCAAAACACTAAAACTTGTCAACTCTTGGAGTCAGTTGCATTGCAACTCCACAACTGAAACTCATTTAAAAGTAAATGAAAGTCAAGAGGATGAGATCCAATTAAAAGTAATTTAAAGTATGGGGAAAATGATTCACAACGATATAAATCAGCGCATTGTTATTGCGCGCTCTATCTTATCCTATAAGGGAACTCTCTAAAAACAACCAAAAAAGATTCCCAGACGAGCGAAGGACGAGTACGTGTCTACGGTCTGTCCACATACGTCTTGAGAAGAGATTAGAAAGGAGTTACGGGGCCCCGTTCCTTCTAGATCCTCAACCAGCCATTTCCACCATCGCTACTCCTCTAGACTGAGGCATAGCAGAAATCCAATTAAAAATCTCTCTTTGTTTTTTTTTTTCCTCCCATTTTTGAGTATGCATGCAATTTCACTGATAGCGGGATCTCAGCAGAGAAATTAACTTCAATAATCTATGGATTACAAGACATATCAAACCTTCAAAGCACCCCGATGTTAGATCTCTTCTCAGAAGGGCTTAAACGACTTTAATAGTCAACAACAAATGATGGGGTGCGTGTTTTCCAACTAAATCAGGATCAGTTGGGCGTTACTCCCCCATTCTCCTGGGCTCTTAAATATGGCAGGCACGTTCTCCACCACCCATGGTGAAGCCCTTGAGGTGCTCACCTCTTAGGGGCATCTGGCATCTACTTCTGGGTGCAGCAGGTGTGACAGCTCCAGGAACCAGGAAGGACCTGGCCGCACTGTCCCGGGCAGCCTCCTTCAGCACGTGGTCGCTCGCATCCTCTATTGTCTGTTGGGCTGTTGAGCTCCGTCCTCACAGCCTGGAGGGGCCTCTCCTGAACGGATGAACAAGGTTGTGTTTTAGGTGGCGACCTTCTGGGGCAGAAGCATGGCTGTTGGGGTACGGGCCGTGAAGGGGGGTGCGTGCACCGTGGAAAGGGTGGAGGCTCCCTGTGGACGGGCCTGGGAGTAGCCTCGCGCCTGCAAGTGCTGCAAGTGCTGCAAGCGTCTGGCCTGCTTATGCCCCACTACACCTGCAGCCTGCGGCCCAGCTAACTCTGAGGCTCTCAGGGTCACGTCGGAGTTGCTGCTGTAATTGGTGCGTGACAAAGGGACTTCTGTCTCCCACTTGGGGCATCGGGTGGGTGCATGCATGGCCTTGGCTCTAGGGCGTCCCTCCAGAGCTCCTAGGCCCCAGCTGCTAAGCGCCTTCAGTCTTCATCCACAGCAACTCGTGGCTTTGCGGGGAGCTCCCTGCGTCGGCGGCTGTGCCCTGAATCCCGGGTCCACCTGCTGGGCCGCAGGTCGGGCTGAGCACAGACCTTTGCAGCCCACGTCGCAGCCTGAGGCCATTCTGGTGCACAGCACCCATGCAGGACGGGCAGGGTGTCCCGTCGTCTGACCACGGTATCCCCACGGCAGAGCCATGCGGCCTCCAGCCCAGGCTCTCTTGAGACACGAATGTGGTCATGGCTGCATCGATAGAAGCTGAGTGTCCTTGTCACAGCGATCAGTGGTAGGACCCAGGGGCTACCCGTGAGCTCCCAATTGGGGGGCAGACCGGGGGGCAGCCCAAGGAGAGCACCACGGGGATGAGAGGTGCGGGGCAGCTCAGAGGGCCGGCTTCCTGGAGCGGAGCACACACTTCTCACCGAGGCTTCGACGGCAGACCCAGAGCCCCCAGAAGCGTCATGGAAAATGAATTCCCTTTCCAATTTTCTTCTGACTGTTCTGATTAAAAGCAAGAAGAAACTATGGGTTTGGTGCTGCTCTGTCTTTAGCGCCTTCCCAACACTCGCTAATCAGTCGTTAACCCGGAGAGAGAAGGTCTGACGTCTCCGAGCCTCTTTCAGGCAGTCGCTTCCAGCGGCTCCCGCGTGTGCTGTCCTGAGTGCGCGTACCCATCTCCGGGGTGAGTCCGGTAGTGCTGGGTTTCCGTTTATGGCCCCGATGATAAAGCTTCCATATGGAATGAACGTATTAAAGAAGAAGAAAGCATTTTATTTTGAAGATTTGTTTATTTGGATGCACGTGTGCACGGGCGAGTAGGGCCAGAGGGAGAGGGAGACTCTCCAGCAGACTCCCCACTGCTGGGGCACGGGGCGAGTGCGGGGCTCGATCTCACCACCCCAAGAGCACGACCCGCGCCAAAACCAAGAGGCTCAACCGACTGAACCACCCAGGTGCCCCTACAAAGAGCAATTTTAAAAAAAGGTAAATCAATAACAGCATAGATGACATGAGAATATGGTGAGAGTCACGGAGGCATGATGAAAACAAGCGGATTTGGGAACAGGGACGGGAGGTGTGGCCGTGAGCAGAGGGCCCTTCAAGGAGCTGCTGAGGAGCAGACGTGGAGGAGGGTGGGAGTGTCTCTGGATGTGCCAGGGGTGCCCGGGGACCTCGGGGTCGGAGGGCACAGCTGTAGGTTGGGAGAGAGCGGACCTCTCGCGTCTCGGCGCCCTCCCCGCTGGGCGGTGTGGCGTATGCCCTGCACCCTAGGCCTCGGCACCCTGGGCCCTACTGCTGCCAGGATTGCCTGCAGCAGACCCCCGTTGCTCTCGCACACCCCGAAGGCCAGAGCTGTCGACCCTTCCTGCGGGGGGCAGGGGAGGGGGTGACACCTGGAGACACGTTTTGGTTACGTGGGCGGCTTGAGCGGTGAGGAGTTTCCATCACTTCCTTGTGAAGTCGAAGAGGCCCGACCACGGCCCTTGTTTCGCGTTGGCTCTCGCTGCTGCTCAGAGAACCCGTTCTGGCACCAGCTACCTCTTTCCAGGGAACTTTCCAGGGTTGTGGATGTCTGGGAACTTCCTGCCAGTGGTTCATTTGGAGGCGATCTCGGGAAGAACAGGCAGGGGCAGGGGAAGTGAGGCAAGGAAGGGAAGGAGACCATTAATGGCTGTGTTCCCGAGCCCGTTACGGAGGCCGCGCACTGGGGTTCCATCCCATGGGGGGACACAGGACACGAGGGGCCATGCACTTCAGAGTTACCTCAACTGAGGAGCAAGTTCTGGGGTATTGACCGCCCGGCCCTCTGTCTGTCCTAGCTGAGGGTTGCTTCTAGGGGAGTAACCCCCGGGTCTCGAGCCAGCCTGCACGTAGGTAGAGCGTGTTTCCATGTTTCGCCCCCTCCCGGCAGCCTTTGGAGGGAGAGGGAGTGGAGGGGGTACGGGTGGCATCTGGCACGAGGGTCTCTGCAGATGGTGAAAGGCTGACTCTGTCTGTGGCCTGCCCTTGGGTCCACCAGGCAGCCCTCTTGTGCTGGAAGAGTTGGGCTCATGCATCCCCGTCAGGCCTGGTCAGTGCTGATTTGGGCGGTGCCATCACCAGGGGCCTTCCTCACCGGCTCTCGGAGGCGTTGCACGAGAGCGGAGACGCGCTCAACGGACGCTAGAGCGTTGCCCCATCTGGTGGTCGAGCTTGTTCCTCCAGGGGCCCCCCTTCCGGGGCACTTGGGCCCTGGTGTCTTGGGCCATGGAGACTGGGTGACACACCAAACCTTTGGTGGCTTCCGACGTCTTTCGGCGGCTTGTCCTTGTGGGCCTTCAAAGCCTCTGCTTGGCCTTTGGTTTGGGGAAGGTGAGAGCCACCAGCTTTTCTTTTCATATCATCTTCAAAAAAAGGGTCTTACTGTGAATCAGGAAATCGTCCTGCCCTGTATGAGCTACCGGCTTGCACTGCAGGCTACGGTGCGCTTGCCGCGCTGGAGGTAGGCACCCCCTTTCTACCGGACGTTGCAGCCCCAGGAGGACGGAGACCCGTCCCAGAAGGTGGGCCCCCTTGCCGGCTGTCTCACCGAGCACCTTTATGGCCCGAGGCCCGTTCCCCACCTGCACAGCAAGGACCCCTGAGTGACTCAAAGGACCTTCCAGGCCTAGTCTGTATTTTCCATGGTTCTTCCTAAGGCAGCAATTAACCAAAAAGGCCTCTTTTTGATGGCCGGCTGTTTGAGGGGGGGCTGGTTGGGCATCAGGAAGATCAGATGGAAATCTTCCCAGGTAGCAGGGAACCGACATATGGCCGGTGGCTGCCGGCAGGTGGAGGGAGGAGGCCAAGGTCTTCCGGAGTGTCCGGCACCACGTTGCCCCCCGTGCAGGGCCCAGACGTGCACAGGTGCGAGCGCCGCGCAGCTGGGCCTGCTCCTAGGCTGTCCGATCAATGCCGCCAGACAACGGGTAGCCCCCCGGGGAGGCAAAGACACGCGCCCCCACCCTCCTGGCAGATGAGAAGCAGGTGACAGCAAGGGAGGGGTGGCCAGTGCTCCGGCCGAGGTGGCCGTCAGCTTTGAGACGCTGGGCGGGGGTCGGAGGTGGTGCCGCTTCCTTGGATCCCGTGCCCTCCCTCAGCCACCCCAGTCCCCTGTCCTGGCACCGCCTGCCCTCTGAGTCACTCCGACGGGTCTGCTGGAGCAGCTCGAGGAGAGACAATAGGCTGCCTTGGGCTTTTCACAACAAGTGGTTTACATTGTAATTTCATTAAAATATATTCTATTTATATATATTTATATATTTAATTTCATTAAAATGTAAAAGAATATAAAAGAAACACACCCCTCCGCAAGGGTCACCGGCCTTCAGGATTCCTCGTCGGCACTAACGAGGTGGCCTTGGAAAACTTTCCCAGCGGCCGTCTGGAAAGCCTAGCGAGCACTCACTTGCTGAGCAGATAGGGGCGCGCTTCGGAAATCATTTGAATATTTATAAATTTAAGTATTTATTTTCATATTAAAATTAAAGCTCTATTGTCTTGCAACTAACCTGCCTTGTTCTGCTGCTCCAAAACAAAACCTTCTCTGGTGTGATAACCTTTATTTATAGATGGCAATAAGCATATTTAGCAATATTATTATTCATGACCCTTGCACTAAATATCATAATCAGAATACAGATGTGCAAGGTAATTTCCATGCACAAGTCACCATGCATCAAATTCTTGCAAAGCAAAAATAGCATCCATTTTGGGATAAATTATCCGTTGCCATCGCACAAAGGTGTCAAGGGGGCACAGAGGACTTCGAAGAGGAGAACGCGGAGAGGCGTCCAACACGCTGGGAGGGCAACTCCGGGCGGAGTCGTCGGATGGCCGCCGTCGCGGAAGGACGCGGGAGGAACCGGGGAGTCAGGCAGGTGGGCGCCCGGCTGATGAATCAACCCTCCCGTGACGCGTACCCCGTCCCTCCGAATGCCTTCTCTACTCTTATGGGGCTGAAGATGCAGATCATGAGATCAGCAGCACACCCGGGCTCAGCTCGCTAATTGACTGAACAAGACGCGGTCACACTTTATACACCATTCCATAATGGATTTTCATGTTTGTGAATCCTAACTGGCTGTGGAAATGAAAAGCAAATGTCTCATAATCACAAATATCTTCTGGTTTGTTGTTGGGTTTGTTGTTTTTTTTTTTTTTTCCCTTCTCTCTAAACCCAAAGATTAAATCAACTTTACCCCCCATTTGCCAGCAAGTTCATGGTTGTAAGAGGGATGATAAACGATCTGGTGATGGACACATCCGTTGTGCTAGTGTTTAGCAAATTCTTATAAGTGATTGCTGGATATAACACATCTCTCAGTTAGGTGTTACATGAATAATTGGTATATTAAAGAAAGTGTGAAATAAACAGGTATAAAGCTTGAAATGCGTTTATTATTTGCTGAGGATTTTCACATCCATACCATTTAGAAGCCATTGTCGGGTTCAGCATCTTCTCCCGTGTATCTGGAGCAGAACCCTTCATTAAACCTGTTGTAGAAAGACCCTCTGGTGCGCACACCACCGAGTATTTATAACTACCGCCTGGCGGATCGGAGAGGAGGTGCTGCGTGAAAACCGCCCTGCAGAAAACCTGTCAGAAATACCCGCATCTAAAAAAAAATATATATATATTAAAAAAAATTTTTTTAAGAAATTAAAAAAATTAAAAAATTAAAAAATTAAAAAGAAATTTTAAAAAAATCTAAAAAAAAACTTTAAAAAAAATTAAAAAAAAAAAAAGACATACCCGCATCTGCCAGTGAGGATGCCGAGAGAGTCACAGTCGCTCCAGATGGACCGAGGCGGCCTCCTTGCTCTCCTCCTTCTCCCCAAAGCCCTCCTGCTTTTCTGTTTCTTGTTGTCGGGGCCAATCCCAGGCCACTCCCGTGGGGTGAACACGGCGTGCTCGAAACTCCAGGGAGGCTCCCGCGGGCCCGTGGGCAGCGGGGTGGGGTGGTTGGGGGAGGAACCCCCATGAGCTGCGATGACAAGGCCGTCTGCTGCCCTGCGGCTGGGTCTCCCGAGGCTCCAGAGGGGAGGAGACGTGGGGCAGGCTCCCCCAAACTTCCATGCAGATGGCCCAGTGGGCTCCCGTCCACGCTGCTGCAGACAGGCCCACGCTGGCCGGCGTCCCGGAGGTACCATCTCTTATGAATGGCTTCTCGATTTCTGGAAACGGAGCGTTTCCTAAAAAGGTAGGCGCACAGAGCTGGCCCAGCTGTGGCTCTCCAGAAAGGCAACAGCCCTTCCAGTCTTTGGCCAGGCCAGCGTGGGCTGTGAGCAGGCCTGCAGGCAAGTGCATTTTGCGTGTGTCTGCCTCCCAAGCTGCCCGTGGGACCCCGTGACCCTGAGGAGGGAGCCCGGCGAGACGGCACGAGGGATGCTGGGGAGCGACCTGGTGGTGGCCCCCCGCAGCACCTCGGCCTGGAGACCCTGGGGTCGGCAGCCTGGAGGCTCGCCCTTGGAGGGACAAGTGGGGGAGGCACGGAGGCTCCGGGATGACAGAGCAGACGCTGGATCAACGATAGCATCTGTCCTCGGGGGGCCGCAGGCCCCTGGTCTGCCCCACGGCCCCTCCTTGGTTCCTCCTCTCGCCTCTGCAAGCTGTGTCTGAGCCCCGTGCAGCGTCCTCGGGGCGGGGGGGGGGGCACTGGGAGCCGCACTGCCTCCCGGGTGTCAGGGTGTCAGGGTGTCAGGCACCCCTGGGCAGCGGCCCCCAGCCCTTTCTCTGAGTTTCTCCGGAAGGGCGATGGGCAGGATTCGCTGCCGAGGAGCGTGCCGTGCATTTGCCCCAGACCTCGCCCATCCCCGCCGCCCGTTGGGCCCAAGGACACCGAGCGCCGCTCGGCCCGGCCTCCCAGCAGCTGTGCACACTCGGCCACGGCCCGGGCCCCTTGCTGCACTGGGGGGCGGGGAGGGGGCGTCCAAAGGCACAGGTTGGGCCGGGGGCCGACCTCCCTGGCTCCCTCCGTCGCCGCTGTCACCTTTCTTGCATGACCCACCGGCCCCATGCAGCGGGACTCACCACGTTACACTGGCTGTGACCGACCAAACAGCTGCCTTGACCAGGCCCCAGGCCCTCGTCCCCCACAGGCCCGGTGGAGCCCGCTGGAGCCCGCTGGAGGGCCGTCCCGGCTCCAGAGGTCCTGCCCACCCCCGAGGCCGCACTGGCCCCCACGGCTCCTCCCCTCCTGCTTCTCCTCCTGTGACCCTCGGGAGAGAAGCCGCCAGGACTGACCTTCAACTCGGCGAACACAGCACAGGGGAGCAGTGTAGATGGGCCTGAGTGTGGAGCTGAGTGTAGGATTCAGGCCCCCACGGCCCATCCGTCCCCCGAGGGGGCGTCCCTGTGTGTCCGAGGCAGCGGGTCCCTCCAGGGCTGCCCCTGCCCGTCAGCTCCCCACTCGGGCCCAGGTGCGGGCAGGTTTGTGGGTCTGGGGAAGCAGAGAGGGGGCTGGAGCAGGGCCAGGCCCTCCTGATGTCGTGGGTTCATCTGATGGGCATAGGGGGCCGTCCACGCTGCCTGCGGGCTGCAGCTGGGACCCCGTGCGGGGATGGGGCCCTCCCAGCCCTCCCTCGAGCGCCAGGTCCTCATGGCCCTTGGCTGGGCCCCCCCCACCCCCCATCTTCTCCAAGCACTTACTTTGGAAGGATGCTCTTTCTGGCTCTCAGAATCCCAGCCCGGCCGGGCGCCGAGGGTCCCCGGGGCCACGTGTAGTTGCACCCAGGGCCTAACCCCCGTCCCGCTGACCTTCCCGGGCCTCTCTCCCCATTTCTGGACCAGAGGACCCGTCTTGTCCGGAGTTGAGGGCTCTGTGGGTCCGGCATCGGGGCCCCGGGGACAGGGGACAGGGCAAGGGAGGTGTGGAGTCCCCGGGGGATGGAGAGAGAGGGACCCTGCGGAGGGACGGGGGGGGGGGGGGGGGGGCCGCCCGACCCCTCCCGCTCGGGCCTCCGAGCACCACAGATCTGCTCTCCGCCTCCTTCTCCGCCGCGAATTCCCACCAGGACCCGAGCCGACGTCGTCTGTGGCACATACTGTTCTGTCTCCTTATAGACCTAATGTGGCTGAGCTATTCTGGGCAACCATTTAAATAAAAGCCAATTTGACTAAAGAGCAAAATATATTCCCCCGAATGACGGCAAAAGGGCAGAGCTCGGAAAGCGAAAGGATAAAAAAAAAAAAAAAAAAAAAAAAAAAAAAGAACCAAAGAAAAGAAATAACGAGAGAGAGGGAGACGGGGCGGGGTGGGGGAGGGAAAAAAAAGAAAATGCAAGGCATTCATTTTTCCTTTGTACTTTTTAATAAAAGAAATTCTCGGGCTGCTTAAAGTGACACATTAAAAGATGTACGTATGGTGGCTTTTAAAAACACAATTAGATAACACCTTGTCAAATACTTATATTCGCTGTTGACAGGCTGGCGCGCAGGCACGGGCCCGGCACAGCCACCGGGCAGGTGTCTCCCCTGACACTCAGCCGACTCAGCCATTTTCCAGAAACGTTACTGTTTACCACTTTAATCATCAATCCACAACCAGTCACAACAATAAGTCAGAAGGAGCAGTAAATTATACTTGTTCAGCCCTGATGAGTTTGAACTGTTTTGCTGAAATTAACTGAAGTAATTATCTATTTTTCTAAAGCTGCAAAAAGAAGAAAAAAAAAAAAAAAGAAAAAGAAAAAGAAAAGCCCCTAGTGATGCTTCCGTGGCTCTGCGAGTCGTCGGCCGCGCAATATTTAAGGAAATTTTGTGTTTGTGTGTTTGGGTTTTTTTTTTTTTTTCCCCCTCTTTGGTCTGATGACCACATAGGTCGGACGAGGCCGTGGGCTGCGGCCTCCTCTTGCAGCTGGAAATGCCGCCCCGTGGGAGGGGGCCGTCCCGTGGCTGCGCCGGGGCCTCCGTCCCCCTGGCTGCTGTCGTGGACGGTCCATCACGCTCGGGGCTGCTTTCCTCTCGAAGGCAGGTCGCATGCAAATCCCCAGGAGCAGAGGCTCCCTTGGCTTCCTGCGATCTTAAGGCAACGGGGTGCAGGAGCTCGCCGGGATTCCTGGACCCCCCAACTTTCCTCGGCTGCTCATCTTGCAAGACCCCAGCCCCCCGACGGGTCACGTCGCTGCCGCCTACAGGCCCGAGCTTCTACAGCCTCCCCCAGTGGGGCTCCCTCTGCCCCCCACTCAGGTCTCACTGCGCTCACAACGGGGCACACGGTGCTCGTGTCCGCCTCTGCGGGGGGAGCAGCGCCTGCCTGGGAAGCAGGACTACGGCCCCGGACCAGCTCGGGTTTCCCCTTCTGCAAAACAGGGCCCACCTGGCCGGTGACGCTGAGAAGCTTCCGTGAGATGCTGGGGGGGGGACCGTACTTCCGAGTTGGCCCGGTTCGTGGTTACGGACATGAGGGCAGGGCGGGGTGGCGACCAAGAGCGGAGATGCCGGGGTCTGAGGAGCGTCGGCATCGGGCGCCTTTTTTTTTTTTTAATTTATTTTTATTTTTATTTTTTGGCCCTAGGGCGAAGGTGGCTTTTATTTCCTCTCTTGGGGAAGAAGGGGGAGGAGAGTTTTCCCACGCACACCAACGAAGGAAGTCAGGGCCCCACGCGGCACTCCTGCGGTGGCAGCAGGCCGTGCTCGGAGCGGGTGTCACCTGCTGTGGGCACACGTCGCTGACGCCCCCACCAGTTTGTAGCCTCGGAAAGGAAAGGAAGGCTCTGAGCGTGTCCCCGGCGCTTAGCCCCTGGCCGGTCCCCCGTCCGACCACCGCACTGCACTGCGGGGTAGAGGCCGGGGCACCTTCCGGGGCCTCCCCTGTCAGGGGAGCCTTCCCCGGGGCCCTTATCTCGTTCTGGGAGCCGGGGGGTAGTCGTCGTCTGTGAGAAGGAAGACGTGGGTGCCCCCGTGTCTGCTGTGCGAGGCTGACAACAGGCGCCCCTGGGCCGTGTGCCCCCCCGCCAACCCCGAGCCACGTGGAGGATTCCAAAAAGCCCTTTCTAAAGCCACACCAGATATACATCCTTGTCTAGATTATTCAAAAAACCTAGGGACTCCACTTTTGTCTTAATTTTCTGGGTAATTAAGGCAAAATTAAAGCAAACAAATGGTTAGGTGTGGGGAGGGAGACTAAAGCGTAATTATCCACTCCATCTACCTAGACAACTCCCATCCACGGAAGACTTGTGCACTCGACCATGTTCCGATCTGGGTAAACAGGATGATTTTACCCCGTGGAACGTTATTTTCTATGATTCATTGTGCTAAGTCGACGAAACGCTAATCTCAAGTTGTGATTTAAAAATACTATCTCTTATATTTAAACTTAAGGGGAGCAGTGGTTGGTCTCCGTGGTTTGGTAGGATTCAATCTCTCTTTTTTTAAAATTGTTTTTTATAAAGATTTTATTTTTTATTTTATTTATTTATTCATGAGAGACACAGAGAGAGAGAGAGAGGCAGAGACACAGGCAGAGGGAGGAGCAGGCTCCATGCGGGGAGCCTGACGTGGGACTCCATCCCAGGACCCCGGGGTCACGCCCTGAGCTGAGGGCAGGCGCTCAACCACTGAGCCACCCAGGGGCCCTGGATTCTTTCTCTTCTTTCCTCCATTTCTCGCCTTTCCTTCCCTCCTCCCTCCTCCTACCTTTCCTCCTCCTTCCTCCTCCCTCCTCCTCCCTCCCTCCTCCCTTCCCTCTTTCCTCCCTCTTTCCTTCCTTCCTTCCTTCCTTCCTTCCTCCCTTCTCTCCTTCCCTCCCTCCTCCTCCCTTTCCTCCTCCCTCCCTCCTCCCTTCCCTCCCTCCTCCCTCCCTTCCCTCCTCTCTCTTCATCCCTGCTCCCTCCCTCCTCCTCCCTCCCTCCTCATTCCCTCCCCCCCATCTTTACTCATTCATTCCTACATCCACTCAGTAAACTTTTCCGACTTAACCTGGCCTCACGTTCTAACCTAGAGAGAGAACCGACCTAAGGCCTCAGACCCAGGCCGTTTGCATCCCCTTCACTAAACCAAGCAGAAATTGTAGATTCTTTTCTCATCATATGAAACACGAGACTTACAAGTGAGGCTCTGGATCTGGGCGACAACGGCAGGACGGACGAGGACCCGGTGAGGTTCTGCGAAATCTCACAGAGCACGTTTGTCTTCCTGGTCCCCGGCAACCTGGAGGCGTTTTGCCCTCGTCATGGGCCGCTTTGTGGACTGATGGGACCGGCTCCCCTAAAAGCCAGTGGGTCCCCTCAGCAACTGGCTGACAAGGCCCCACCTGGCTTTGATTTGGTTCTTGGCGTAGCTTATTCCTGTCCTGGTTGTGACAGGACGGTTTTCACCAAACGTCGCCGAGGGAAGATCATGACTCTGGGCTTCGAGGCCACGCAGTGTTCCTGACGTGGATGGATCCTGGTGTTTCAAGAACTGCAAACCCAGACGTGATCCAGGGTCTGTCCAAGGCCGGACGAAGGGGGTGGGCTGGAGCACCTCGAAGGGGTTCTGCAGGGTTCCAGCCCCTCCGCGCTCCCGTCCCCACCTGTGTGTCTCCCTCCATGTCCCGAAGGTGCCTTAGGTGAGGCCCACGATGGGGTGGGGGGAAGGACGAGCCGCCAGCATGTTGCCGGTCAGCAAACGGAGGCCCGGGCTGCGGACACGGCCTGGTCCGCGCCCCCCGGGTCAGCATCCAGTGTTTTTGGCGAGAATTGTATCAGCTTCGTTGGTTTCTCCCCCCTTATCCCAGTGGCCCGTCTCGCGTCCCTACTGCCCTCCGTAGCTCGTACAGACCCTCTGTGTCTCCTCGGGCAGGCCGGCCCCGGAGACTTGGGCCTGACATGTCTCTGCTAATAAGAGTCGATCAAGGATCTAATAAGGAGAGCTTTTTTGTTTGTTTTTCTTTTTCCGACGAGTCCTTGTAAAGTGAAATACGGTTTTTCTGGGTTGTTTTTGTGGTTGATTGAGCAATGACTCTCTGATTTTTATATATGAAGTTTTTTCGAGGTAGGGCGTGGTGGGCATTTAGACCCTGCTTTCTGGGGGAAAAAGTATGCTTGGGCTAGAGGGTCTCCCCATGACATTCTCACACCAGGCTGAGGAGGGAGCTGAATAGAAGAGCCGTGTTCCGTGGACCTAAAATTGTGGACCTTGGGAGCCAGGAGGTACTAAAGAGCTCATTGAAATGGCAGCTGTTACTTGGCTGTAGGAGGAGACTGAGGCCTGGAGAGAGAACGTGACCCACCTGCAACCGTATTCTCAGGCATGGGTCTCGGTGCCGGGAAGCCACCCGTGAACATTGACGACCGCTGCTCGCTGGGAGGGTGCGTTCTAGAAAGTCACATGCCGGGGGCACGTGGGCTCGGGCCCGAGGCCCATCGGGACGTCTCTCCCTCGCCTCCTGGCACGGCTCCTGAGAGGAGGGCCTTGTCCCAGGCATCTGGACCACCTGAGGAGGGCCCAGGGACGGCAGGAACCCCCGCGAGTGAAAACAGAATTGGAACGTGGCATCGCCGTGCTGGGAAGGAACCCAAAAATACCACTGAGACCTCCTACGGGGACGCGAATCCTGAGAGGAGTCAGGACCACTCCCTGGGACCCGTTGCTGAGAAACACAGAACAACGCGGGCATCGTGTTCTCCAGGAGACAGCAGACGGCCATCGGCAGAAATACGGGGGGACCCAGAAGGCTGTTGTCGAGTTGCCTGCGTGGAAAAGGACCTGGGACCTGGGGCCGAGACCTCCTGCTGCAGGAGCCCGGGTTCTCCGGAGCTCACCGTGGGATCGTGTCCTGCCGAGCGAGGGTGGCGGTGCCGTGCAATGGATGGGGGCGGGCGGGCCCTGAGAAACTCAAAACCCCACCCTAGAACTTGCTCACCAGGGGAAGAGCTTCCTTGCGGCCTAAGGAGGGAAACCGAGGGCATTACAAATGTCACCTGTCCATCCACGGTCATCAGGTTGGTCTCCATTCATCCTCAACTCACCTCCCAGCAGAAGGTCCCGCCGTGTGCACTGCAGGAGCTTCCACTCAGAACCCCCCAAACCCCACGACCATGTGACCATGATCAACCATGTGACCAAAACACAGAATCGGGGTCAGGGTGGGGTTCGGGATGCTGAGTTGGGTGCGACGATGAGGAACGAGGAAGCAGGTGGCCGCTAACCCGTGGTCGTGGATTAGATGCTGACGTCCGTCTTTTCCTTCAGTAGGTGTCTACTGAGTGTACCCAGTCTGCCAGGCTCGGTCCCAGGCAGTGGGGGTAAAGTGGGGAGCAAAGCCGACGCCGTCCCCGCCTCGCGCAGCCCACATCCCCGGGAGCCATGTAACATGCTGATGCAGCTCAAATACATTTGTTTATATTTAGAGCTACGTTTGGAGCACTTGACAACCAAATTCCCATGGACGGCCCAAAATATTGTCGTTCTCCCCACGCAGTTAGCTTGTGCAAGAAGGTTAAGTCGGTGATGCTGAAAGCTCAGGGGTCCCATGCATGCCAAGAGCCTGTGTGCATACATATGATGGTCCTGCATGACTTTAGGGACGCGGCCCAAAGGGGCCAGGACACTGGCTTCCAAGTTGTGCCAGGGCCCAAGAAGCAGGTGGAGTTGGAGCCCGGGGAGGAGGAGCTTGTTAATCAACGTCAACTCTGTGCAGAGGCCGAGGGGTGTTCTCTGTGTACAGTGTGGCTGCTGTGACCCGGGGTTTGGAGAGCAAGCTGCTCCCGGGGTGCTCTCGAGAGACCTTAATCCTGCCTTTGAAAAGCTGCTTAAAAATAATACTCCTAAATAAATCTTCACCACGGTTGTGCGAAGATAGGCATCTGCGCCCTGGCCCAGACAAGCCAGGAGAGGCTCGGAGCTGCAGCCAGGTGTGGCGCGAGGTGCGCATGGGCAACGTGCCCTGCCTAGTGTGTCCAGGCCACCCTCCTACTACTCTGCACTCTCCGGCCGTCCTGACTGTCTTTGGAGCATGCACAGGCTTCACCCGCATCACTCAGGAGCTTGTGACGGGGACGCACGTGCAATGTCTGCCAAGTGCTGGCGACGGGAGGCTGCAGGGGACACAGGTGTGCCCGCGCTGGTGCTCCTTGAACCCTCGAGGCCTGGCCGTGCTTGCCGTCGGAAAGGGGTGCTCAACAGAGACATGCTAGGAGGAGCGGATGAGTGAACAAGGGCTGGACGGACGGATGGATGCACGGACGGAACACCCGCGCTAATTTGCGATCACTCAGGTTGTCAAATCGTCAGTGCCCGGCCTGTCTTCTCTGACACCACGCACCCTGTAGAGATCGCACAGGTGGCCCATAACGTCTCAAGTCATTTTATTTATTTTTATTTATTATTATTTAAAGATTGTATTTATTTATCCCCGAGAGACACACACAGAGAGGGAGAAGCAGAGACACAGGCAGAGGGAGAAGCAGGCTCCATGCAGGGAGCCCGATGTGGGACTCAGTCCTGGGACCCCAGGGTCACGCCCTGAGCCAAAGGCAGGCGCTAAACCGCTGAGCCACCCGGGCGCCCCTCAAGTCATTTTAAATTTGCAAGTAAAAGTCCCTCGTTTGACGTGCAGAAATACTGTAGGGCCTCCTTCTCAAGCCAGGTGGAGAGTGTCCAGGGGGTCACTGTATTGCAATTATCATCATTATCAATTATTTTGCATATTACTCTTAATCTGCTAAGCATATACTTTAAAAATTAATTTTGCAGAAGAAACAAGAAGATGCCACCGATGATGGGGGTGGATTTGGGTATGCTCCTGGGGAAGGGTGGTCTCATCAAATAGTACCGCCCGCGGGAACTTTTTTTTTTTTTTTTTTGGAAAAAAGTGAAATACTTCTTTATTTTTTTTAATTTTTAAAAAATACTTCTTTAAAGGGTACATGTGATCCACAGCATCGGTTCCACTTCTAGAAGTGAGTATAAGCCGATAATTGAATATGTGCCACGAGGAAGTTGAACAGAGTGCGGCCGCCCAGCAACGGAAACGACCCCAGCATCCAGCGATAGGGCTTATTGGAATTTGATAAGGCCCCCGAACAATAAAATACGTTTCTGGGGATGAATATGGAGGGTCGCCAACAGCAGACTATGAGGTTCTCCCAAGTTACAGAGAACATATATCGCAGAGTTCATTTTTATAAAAATATGCACATGTGTAACGTGTAGCGTGGAAATACTTCGAAGTTTCTATTCCAAGTCTATCTTTATACTCGGTATTGTTTTATATTTGGATGTTGAGTGTGTGTTCCCCCTTGTAACAGGAAGAGTATCTTTTCATCTTGGAAAATATAAAGTAAAATAACAACGCGGCTTTAAAAAGAAGGCCGCTGAACTTTACGGGAAACGTCCAGTGTTTTTGGCGAGAATTGTATCAGCTTCGTTGGTTTCTCCCCCCTTATCACAGGCTCTCACGGGTCACCACCTACGCCTTTGATGAGTCAGCGTGGGAACATCAGCTAGTTATTACGTAATAGGTTAACTTCTTGGTGGGGGAAAAAAAAAATCTACCCACACTGGGTCTGTGGGCCTCTGGGGACGCATCGAGGTGATGCGGATTCAAAAGTGCCCCCCCAAGGTAATTAAACCAAACCCCTTCTTTTTCACGTGTACAGTCTGCGGGTCAGGCGAGGATGGGTGACCGGCCACAGGTTGCTCAGCAAACCTGAAGGGGCACCAGGACGGTCCCGGCCCCTAGGCCTCCGTACGGAGCCTGCTTTGCAGGGCGGGGCCTCTGTGACCCCCCCCCCAGCCCCCCACTTCTTCTCCTAAGGGGCCAAGTCGGAAAGGCGTCAGCCCGGGCCTGGCTGCATCCTGCTCGGAGGGGGTCAGATTGCCCTGGGTGAGGGGAAGGGTTGGGGGCTGGGAGCCAAGGGACTGGGCAGCGAGCAGTCTCCGGGCCCGAGTGCAGGGCACGGCCAGGTCGCCAGCAGGTTGCAGGAGGAGGGTTGATCATGGGGAAGGGGACCCATGAGGGCACACGCGTGTCCTGGAGGAGAGCCTGCAGGTGTCCCGCACCCCGGGCCCTGGCCACCTGGCTGTGCGGTGGGCGCTCTGCCCAGCTGGAGTGAGGTGCGGCCCCCGAAGCAGGCAGCGTCTGCCCCACCGGGGAGGGGCCTCTCCAGTCTAGGGTAGGGGACACCGTACCTGGCAGGGTTTTGGTCCAGACGCCATTGGAAGGCTAGAGAGACGTTGTGTCGGGTCCCACGGGGCCACAGATCCATGATGCCACGGCGAGGCTTCGTGAGTTCCCACTCAGGGAGGAAGGACCCTGAGTGTGCGTGGAATCAGGGGCCATACCCCAATTCCGGGGTGGAGGGGTAGCGCTGTGGGCTTTACAGGCCAGTGGTTTGGACTCCCATCCGTCTGGGACCCTCACCGGCTGTGTGACCTCGAGAAAGTCAGTCTCTCTGTGCCTCAGTTTCCTCCTCTGTAGAGGGAGGGTTGCAGGATGACCTCCACGGAAGGTGTGGCAAGAAGAGGTCTGTGGCGTAGCGTGCTGGCCGGTGGGGGGGCCCGGAAATGAGGTGGCCAGGGTGGGGCCCCGGCTGGAACAGAGGACGGCAGAGGCAGGATGTCAGCGGGTGTGTGGGTGACTCGGTGACCCCAGCGGGGCTGGCCTGCAGGCCACGACGTGCGCCATCACCCCGCTGCCCGCGCACCAGTAACTTCTGGGACTAAGGTTTCCTCTCCGTCTGCAGGCCGAGATCAGACGATCCTCTCGCCTCCTTGAAGCCCTGCAATATAATGATTTTTGTCCAACTTATTGACAAAAAAAATTCCTGAATCGCACACGCTGCAAAACACCATTAGATCCTTTCCACATGTTCCTTGTGACTGAGTGCAGCCATAACCTGCTCTCAAACGAAAAAAAAATAAATTAAATTTATGGGTAATTTGCTTTGTTTTAGAAAGTGCAAAATGAGGCTTCTTTATTGACATTTTGTGATGAAGATATTCTTATGATCATTTCTATTGTGAATTTTAATTAAGCTCTCCGTTCATCAGTAAGTCTCACCTCCTCTCTATCTTTATAATTATATTCAAAAAATCAAAGTAATATATAAAGATATAGTCAAATAGGAAAAATTCCTATTATATTTACAAATAATATGGTAGGAATATATTCATGTGTTACTATATAGTCTTTTTTTTTTTTGCAAATATGATTCCAGAATAATTACACGGTTGATATTTTGTATCATTTGCTTTATTCGCTTAAAGAGAATGAGGTAGCTATTAGAAGTATCGACTTCAGCCTCGAGTTACATTGTTACCAGTTGCATAGTATTCTTTTATGTGCAATAATCGATTTAACCAGCCGGGTGTCGATGCCCATTCACATGAGACATTGGGTTGCTGCGAGTTTCTGTTACTTTGAACAACGCCACACCAACAATCTTTTGTATGCAATACAATTGTATTTGTACAGTAAATTCATAGAAGATAAATTACAATTGATCTTTAAAATGGATTTGTTTGGAATGATATTTACGGAATTTTCAATGGTGTGACTCGCGCGAAAAGGGGCTTTTTCATCAAGTGCCAGATCCGAAGGAACCTTGACCCCTGACGAAGATAATTACCGGGCAGACGGAATGGATTTCTAGGAAGTATGTACCTGAGCCAATTTTTGCAGGTAAACATCTCCTGGGGTAACAGGAGGCGAACGCTTGGCTTGGGCGTCTGCAGGTGCAGGAGGCGGGGAGGGCTGTGTGGGTGACCTGCTCTGCCCCCAAATGAGTTTGCTGGAGGGGGTCAACGGTGGGCCTTCAGGGGACACGGCCAGGATGCGGCCTGCTGGAACATTCGCAGGTGCCAACTGTTTACCCAGCTGTAGGCCAGAGGACTCCAGCCTGTGATTTCGAGGAAGCCAGGCTGGCGGTGGTCGGGGACTCTGGAGGACGCCAGTGGAGCACACGGTCAGGCCAGGGGCTGTTTCTGGCTCGGAGGAACGAGTCCAGGCAGCTTGGGGACCAGGAGTCTTGCTCACCACCTTGCTTCTCTCTGTGGCTTTCCGAGGGGGCCTGGACAGGTCGTTCAGGTGACTTCTGTTGCTGGAAAGCTGCTGAGATCCTCTCCAGCCAAGGAGCAGGACCTCCCTACCCCTGCGACATTGTGGCCAGTTTCCTTGATGCTTAAGGGGTGGGTGTCAGAGTGGGAATGTCATCTTGAGCTGTGAGCAGTGGCTACAATGGTCAGGTGGCTGCTTCGGAGGGGTGTGGATGCCTTCATCCAGGCCGGGGTCAGCTACAGAGGTGGACAGGGCCGGGGGATGGGTGGCCCCATCCTCTTGGTTGGCTCACTACGGCATTGTAGCCGTCTGCATTGCTTCATGGAAAGAGCAGCTGGGGAACCCTAACAGGGCTGCTGCATGCTCTACTTCCTGCTCCGTGGATGCCTGCACAGCCGCCCAAACCCTCTGCCCCATCCCAGCTCTCGGGAAGAATTAGGCAGCTCACAGAATTAAAGACGTAGGCTGCGAATTGGGATCTGAGCCTTCTAGTGGTCAATGTAAAAAGCAAAACATGATTAAGTGTGTGATTCACTAAAGACCCACGAAATACACCGTGTGCTCTTCCCAGGTGATTCCTAATTACTTTTTATGAGTTTGTCTATAAGGAACTTCAAACACATTGTTGCATCACTAGGTTCTCCTTCTGACCCCGCTTCTTAAGAGCTGTGTGCCTAGGCCTTAATATCATTGGTATCTCCGTTCTTGTAGCTGTCAAACTGCATAATAATTCTCACCAGGCCGCTCTGACACAGCCATCGGGAGGGCCCAGTGAAACATGGGAAGGACGGTGTCTTCTTAACTGATCAAGGGGCTCATGGTAGTGGCCTGACATGAGGCTTGTATACTTAGGTTGGCCATCAGCTACGATGACAGTCTGGTTTGGTACAGTCTCCAGTAATCAAGTGCCTCAAGGCATTCATCCATCCACTCATCCGTCCACTCATCCATCCTCTCATCCATCCACCATCTATCCATTCATCCATCCATTCATCCATCCATCCATCAATACATCCATCCTTCTGTCCATCCATCCATCCATTTCTCCATCCATCCACTCATCCATCCACTCATCCATCCATCCACCATCCATCTATCCATCCATCTATCCATCCATCCATCCATCCATCCATCCATCCATCCATCCTTCTGTCCATCCATCTATCCACCCATCCATCTGTCCATCCATCCATCCATTTCTCCATCCATCCATCATCCATCCATCCATTCATCCTTCCATCCATCCACCCATCATCCACCCATCATCCATCCATTCATCCACTCATCCATCCACTCACCCATCCACTCATCCATCCATCCATCCATTCATCCTTCCATCCATCCACTCATCCATCCATCTGTCCATCCATCCATCATCCATCCATTCATCCTTCCATCCATCCACTCATCCATCCATCTGTCCATTTGTGCCATAGATATTTACTGAATACCTACTATGTGCTAAGCATTGAGGATGCAAAGATGAAAGAAGTGTCTTCCCAGCCCCTCAGCACTTTCTTTCCAGTGGAGAGATAACAAGTACATGGACATTACAGCACATTCACTTCCTTTTGTCAAAAGGAAGGAAGGAAGGAGAAAGAAGGAAGAACGAGGGAAAAAGAAAAGAGAGAGAGAAAAGAAAAAGAGAAAACAGTATTTGTAATTTACCTAGATGTACAAAATGAACCCAAAAGATGCATGCCTTTTGTGCAGTACTGAGGACAGACATCCGTAGTCCCATGTGGAAGAGCAGTTCTAAGAGGTTGGCAAGGCTGGCCCATCTTCCTTGGGGCTAGGCTGGCACCTATGGGGCTCACAGGGGGGCCCCTCAGGGGCAGAGAGGGTGAGAAGTCTGTCGATGGCTGTGGTGTCACTACATTCTGCGTCGGGACTCCCCAGGCCACTCATCTGGGGGATGAGGTACTCCCCTGCAGTTTCCCGTGAATGGGGAGGGGAGTAGAAGTTTAGTTGTCAAAACGGGCAGAAACAGCTTCATGTTACGTCAGGCTTTTAAGACAAATTGGGTTCTTAGGCCTGCATCCCTTAGGACACGCCTCCACCAGCGACCACCTGTTCTGTTGGCCTGTGAGGGCTGAACAGTTCTCTCTAAACCAGGGGCCGGGCTGTGTGCTCCCCGTCATTGCTGCGGGATGGGTGGGGGCGGAGGGGCGACAAGGGCTCCCATGTGCGCAGCCACGGGGTTGGGGAGGGGAGCTGCCTCCAGCCCTGAGAACCATCCCGCCCAAGTTAATGTATTCCTCTGAGATTTCTCAAAATGTAAGCTCTCTCAAAGGCGGTGGCGTCGTTGAAAAATCTCTATTATTTACTCCCACTGTGTTTGCTGACCTCAGAAGTCCCATCAATCATTCATCCCTTCGCTGTGTTTTCACGGAGGGCCTGTTACGCGCGTCCCGTTGTCAGCTTTCCTGCCGTGTGATGCGTAGACCACTCATGTGAAATAGAACAGTCCTTGCCAAGAGAGGGGAGGCCAGGGGACCCCTGAGTCACACTGGGAACCATTCCAAGCTCCGCTGGGGTGGAGTGAAGCACCTGGCCGTTTGCACTGCACGCAATCTGTCCTCCGAGGTGACGGGAAGCAGCGCGGGCTCCCGGAGTCCCCTCTGCTCCCTGCCCTGTGACCACAGCAGACATCGCAGGCGCGGGGCGGGGGAGCATGAACGTGGGAGACCTCAAGGCCACGCGGTTTACAAACGGGCCTCGCAGAAGAGCTGCCCTTGGGCCCCTCTCACACTTATTACAGTACATTAGAACCCTGGACTCTGTGCGGTTGACAGAGGCAGAAATAAAAGGGGTCCTTTCTAGAATGCAGTTGTATAAACCGTGTTTGTACACTTAGCTCATAATCCTTAATTACTTCCATACTTTTATGTATAAAGAGCTTCGAGTGCATTTTTGGGTACTTAGGAAACCGAATAAATCAGGACTCACTCCTCCGCAGATTTGGGCGGTATGTATAGGGGAGGTTTAGCTTGAAGGTTGGTGACATGGTGCATATTATTTCTGAATAAATTTACTTGGAGTCATCGATCCACTGAGTGTCAAATAAAATGTGATACCCACAAAATTCATGTATGACCCTGACATTTTTGCAGTACTTAAAGTAATTGCCCTTCTGTTTAATAACAGTGTTTATAAAATTACTTTCTGATTGGCTAGGTCCATGGCACACTCGTGTCAATAATCTGCTGCAAATATATGCCTGTGGCCTTTGGCCTTGGTTTTCAAAATAATTTTCATCTCTTAAGCGTGAACCGGTGGCAGCCCTGGGAGCTCGGAGTCAAGGCTCCGATGCACCAACCTCCTTTGGCTGTTTGGTCCTGGGCATTTCGGAATGCTCATCTCAGCTTCCTGGGTTTGCGCGCCGACCGGAGGACGGGTCTCGCGTTGTCCTCGGTGATTGCCACGTCTCCTTAGGGCGACTTGAGATCACGAAACGAGCAGTCCGTCTTACGGGTTCAGTGCTTTCAAGAGCGTCATCTACCCTTGCGGTGACTTTTATTCTCCAGGTTTTACAGATTGAGAGATGGGGAACTGTGAACGAATGAGTCACTTTCCAAGACCACTTGGGTGGGGAGGAGAAGGTTTTAGGATCTGCTCTGTTCTCCAAACCCAACAGGATGTTGACACCCTTGGCTGCAAGCATTTAAGTTTAAGGCTAGGACTCGAACAGACGCTTATTTTTTTTTTTTCAAAACCGACTCTTGACACCACGCACACAGCGTTTCTATCCCCCCAGGGACTTATCTCAAGTTGAGGGTTTATCATCATTTTGTCAACCAGAGAAAAGGAGCTCCTGCTTGCTCCTCCCTGGGATCTCGGGGTCTGGGGTATGCTGCTGAGGTGCGGAGAGAGCTTCTCATCTAAGAGTAAGGCTCACCAAGCCCCAGGCCAAAGAGGCCGCATTATTGGGATTGCCCCACTGTGATTTAATGACTTGTTGATCTGTCAACTGTCTTGTACCTTTCATGGTTCGTCCCGGTGGGACTTGTGGAACAATCTTTAAAAATTACCTTCTAAACCTTTTATTTTAAAGTCATATCAGACTTACCAAAACAGAGTTGGAAAAGGTGGCACAGAATTCCCTAAATGCCAACGTCTTACATTTCCATAGTTTGATTATCAAAACCAGGAGATTGACCTTGATGCAATGTTATTGACTCATTTTCAGATCTTATTCAAATGTCCCCAATGTCCCCACCAATATCCTTCTTCTGGGCCAGGCTGCAGCCCAGGATCTCAGCATGCATCCAGCTGTCCTGTGTCCTCAGCCTCCCCCGACCCGGGACCGTTCCTTAGTCATTCCTTGTTTTTCATGACCTCAACACTTCTGGCCAGCGCTTGTGTAGGATGTGGGTTTGTCTGCTGTGTGGTCATAATTAGATTGAGGTCATATAGCTCAAAGTGCTACGTGTCCTCTCCAAGGGCATCACGTCGAGAGGCCCATGAGGTCTACGTATCTGTCTCCTTACTTGGTGACACTAAGTTTGATCACTTGGTCTTCCAGGTTTCTCAGCTGTAGAGTTACTATTTTTTTTTCCCCTTGTAATGAAGAAGCATCTTCTGGGGAGATACTTGGGGGACAACGCAAATATCCTGATTTTCGTACTTTGCTCCGTGAATTTTTATATGCGTAGTGGATCTTGCCTGGAACGATGATTACTAATAATGTTATAATCGTGAGGATTTTTTTTTTTTTAATTTTCTTCACTTTGGGTGCTCTTCTACGTTTCTTAAATTGGAATTCTTCTCGTAAGGAAAAGCTGTTCACTCCCATTAGGTATTTAGTTGTTGGTTTTCTAAAATTTTTTATTCTGTGGGTTATATATAAACCCATTACTATGATGATTTTGTGGATGAAACGGTCAGAGCTTTGGCCACCGGGAGTACCTTTGAATTGGCCTTCTGACGTGCCTCCACCATTTTTCAAGCACTCCGGGTGTGTGTGTGTGTGTGTGTGTGTGTGTGTGTGTTTTGTTTGTTTGAATACACACACGTAGTCAAAACTCAAATGTACAAAATGGTGTGCCGGTTCAACGAGAAGTGAGTCTTCCTCTTCCTTTAACTCTTAAACTAACCCCATTGATAACCACCATAGATAACGGGTATATTTCAATGAGTTTTCCATGCAAATATATATACATTAATTTTTTTAATGTATCCTTTTCTTTTTTCTTTTTTTTCTTTTTTTTAATTTTTTTAAAATTTTTATTTATTTATGATAGTCACAGAGAGAGAGAGAGAGAGAGAGGCAGAGACACAGGCAGAGGGAGAAGCAGGCTCCATGCACCGGGAGCCCGATGTGGGACTCGATCCCGGGTCTCCAGGATCGCACCCTGGGCCAAAGGCAGGCGCCAAACCGCTGCGCCACCCAGGGATCCCTATACATTAATTTTTAAACACAAATGGAAACATATTGTGGGCATCATTCTATGCCTTGACTTATTCCTTATCAGTATATCATGCCTATATTTTCACATCTTCCATAGTTTTGTTAATACTCTGCAAGGGGTCCCTAGTTTCTTTGTAGAGATCCACCATACTTTACTTAACCCTGTTGATGAATAAGTTTGTGTGTATGTAAATATCTGTATATATAAAATACATAATCTAGTATCTATGCATTGTATGTTACATAATGTGTGTGTGTGTGTGTGTGTGTGTGTGTGTGTGTGTTTAATTTATTTCTTTTATAACTGGCTGCTTTTTGATGAGCCAAGAGAGACAGAAACAGAGGAAGGGTGAGAAGATGAGGGGCTCCCGCACGCCACGTTCCAAGAAGTACAACTGCTCAGAGATGGAAACCTTTGCCCATCTGATAGGTTCCTCATTGTTTTTATTTGCACGTCTTTAATTATGAGTGACGCTGAACATCTTTCCATATGTGAAGTCAGTTATATTTCTTTCTCTGTGAATTGACTTTTCATATCATTTGCCTGTTTTTTTTTTCCTATTGAATGATTGATATCTTTCTCACTGATTTGCAAGAGCGTATTATATATTAAGGAAATTAGCCCTCTTCTGTCATTTATGTTATAAATATTTTTCCTAGTTTGTCATAAGCCTTTTGATTTTGTTTATAATTTTTTTTATCATAATGAGATTTTTAGATCTTTTTAAATACTTGGCTTTAGCTGTCATATTATGGCTTCTGTAACTTACCCATTTCTAGGTTTTATATGAACCTGCATGTTATCCTTTCACTTTTTTTTCTTTCTTTTTTTTATTTTTTTGGCTTTTAGATCCTTAGTAATCTTGATTGTATCTTGGTGTAAGAAGTGAATGAGGGCTTTTTATCCTCCCCCTAGCCCAGTGACTAGCCAGTCGACTAAACACCATTTCTTAAATAATCCTTCCTCCTCTCACCGATTAAGAAAGCACCTTTATCATCTGCTAAATTCTCAGGCACATTTTATGTTTGCTTCTGTCCTCTCTGTTTTGCTCAACCTGCCTGTCTGCTATTTCTGCACCTGTTCCAAAATGTACGAATGATTATATAATTCAGTGTAGGATCTATGAAGTCTTTACTATTTTTCTTTTTCAGAATTTTGCTATCGAGTTTCACGTTTATTTTTATATAGTCTCTAGTCTTCGTTTAAAAATTATTCTCCCCAGAAAATACTCAGCAGAATATTTGGGAGAGATGAGGAAATATAATAAATCCTGTAAATGTAGAGGGAGAATTAGCATTGCTGTGACTTAGAGCCTTCTGTCCAGGAGCAAAACAGGGCTCTCTATGTATGTTGCTCAGTCATTCTTAACAATTTTCGGTTTGCTTTCATGCATTTTTATTGGCCCTAAAATTCACATGTAGGTTCGTTTCTGGGTATTTCCTCTCCTCCTCTCCCTCTTCCTCACAATGTACTGCCTTGTAAATCAAATCCTTTCTTCCACTGCGTTTTCCTAATTGGTTATTGTTTGGGTTCATCGAAACTACTGATTTTTGTATATTCATTTTACAACTGGCCACCTTGCTGAATCGTCCTGCTGTTTCTCATATATATATATATATTTTTTTTTTTTTTTTTCCAGCAGTTTCCCATAAGTATTCCCGTCTGGAATCTCAGTACCTGCAAATGATGACCATCTTCTTTCTTTTTAACAAATCGAGAACCTCCTGTTTCTCCTTTTTGCTGCAGTGACTACTATGTTTGAGAAAAGCGCTCGGTGCTGGCATAGTAGCAGACCTCCTGTTTGCAACGGCGCTGTGTCTGATCTGAGCGTCTCAGCACTGAGCATCTTCTGACATGCATGCTGCAGAAACACCCTTCTCCGACTCTTTGGTTAATTGTTTATTTATTTTAATCAGGGATTTGTGTTTAAATTTATAAATGCCTCATGCGTTTGTGCAAATGATATTTTTCTCTGTTTGATCTAATATTAAAATATTAAGCTAGTGAATCATCTTAATAGATCTCCCTATATTAAAGCATATTTTTATTTAAGGAATCAACTATTCGATGGAGGCCTGTTTTTCTTCCTAATGCACTACTGCCAAAGTCTACTTTCTAGAACATTCCTTAGTGTGATTGATTTATGGCTTTCTTATTTTTTTTTTCCTATCTTGATCAGGTTTTGATATTAACGTTATATCATCTTCAAAAAAGAATTAGGGGATTTTTCTTCTCTCTTTAAGCTCTTCAACAGTTAAAATAGCATTGGTATCATCTGCCTCCTGAAGGATTGATAGAATTAACCTGTGAAAACATCTGGGCCTCTTGCATTTTTGAGATAGCTCTGTGACAATTCTCTCAGTGTTGTTTTCCTTTTCCTTTTTCTTTTTTTCCATGGGAATTGGCCTGTTTCAGTTCCTTGTCTTCTGGAGTTAATGTTGGTAATTCCTACTGTCATAAAAAAAAAAGCCATTTTATCTACTCAAAACTATTTGTGCAAAATGAAACAGCGTGTTCTTTCCTGTATATTTTGGTATTTCTTCTGTGGGTATATCCATATTATTATTTCAAATTTTACGGACTTGTGCATTTCTCCTCTGGTCTTTATATGCTCAGAGTTTCTCAACCTTGGCACCATTGACACCTGAGGTCAGGGAGCTCTTTGCCATTGGGCTGTCCTGGGCGTTGCTTCTGTTCACGAGGTGCCCTAGCAGCTCCCCAACTATGACAACCAGAAATGTCTCTAGACATTGCCAAATGTCACCTGGGGGAACAAATCATCCCTCGTTGAGAGCCATTGAGATTGCTAGAGATTTATCTATTTCACGTTTCCCCCTCCAAAGATATATATTCGTTAGATGATTTTTTATTAGTTTCTGCTGTTACTTCAATAATTTCTTTCTGCTTTTCTCGGATATATTTGGTTCCTCTTTCTTTTCATTGTAAATCGAATGCTTGCTTTATTTATTTAAGTCCTTCCTTTCTCTCTCTTTTTTAAAATATTGTATTTATTTATTCATGAGAGACACAGAGAGAGAGGTAGAGACACAGGTAGAGGGAGAAGCAGGCTCCATGAAGGGAGCCCGATGCAGGACTTGATCCCAGGACCCTGGGGTCATGCCCTGAGCCAAAGACAGATGCTCAACCACTGAGCCACCCAGGCGTCCCTATTTAAGTCCTTTCTTATCGAATAGCCTATATTTTTAGGGTTCTGATTTTCCTATTACTATCTTTTAACCCCTTTGATACACAGTGATTTTTTTAAACCAGAGATTCCACAATTTTCCATTTAATTTTCACTTTATCCCAAGGGATTTTCATCTTTAGAAGGTTTCCAACGTTTTATTTATTTAGATTTTGTTTTTTTCCCCCATTTTAGGTTTTAATATCTAGATCCACATACATACTGCTCAGAGGAATGCTCTACCCACCTCAATTTTTGGTTCTGTACCAGATTTCTTTGTGATCAACTGTGTTCCTGTTCTACAGGCATTTGACAGGGGTGAATGTTTTCTATTTTAAGATAACAGAGTTTGACAGATATCTATGAGATTTACCTTATCAATTGCGCTACTTTAAACTTTTCACATCCCTCCTAACTTTTATTTACTGATTCGTGATCGACTGAGCATGAGTCAAAGTTTTCTATCACTATTGTGTTTTGATGATTTCTGCTTTTTTAAAAAGCAAAATACTTTTGGAGTGTTTCAGTTGTTGATATATATATATAATATATATATATTATATATATATATTTTTTTTCATCTTGTTTTTTTTGCTTTGTGAATGGTTCCAGGGCTCAATTATCCAGTCAGATCATTGTGTCTTGTTCAAAGGACCATCATGAAATGTAGAGAGGTCCTAGAGAGGTAGTTTTGCCTTAAATTTAAACCTACCTGATAAAAATGATCAAAACTTTGCTTTCTTTTATATTATGTGTTCATGTTAAGTCTTAGCCAATCACCATAATTTTAATCTCTGTGGGTCACGTTGCCTCAGGTCAGTCACGTGTACAGGGTGACATTTTGTTTTGCTTTTATCATTCAACATAAGCACTTCCTCTTTTAATAAGTGAGATTAGCCTACTTATTGATGTAAGAGTATATTTGATTCTAGGACTGTGATTTTACTTTGTTTTCCTCAGTCTTTATTTCATTTCCTATTTTGCTATATTATTTGAGCTTTCTTTATTTTGTTATGTATGTGCTTGTGTGTATTTTTCCACCAAGAGTAGGGAAAAAATGGTGTTTTAAATATTCTGGCTGTTACCCTCTATACAACTTTATGTATTTTAATAATATTCTCAGACCTTTTTGTTACTTTATTTTTGTTTTGTTTTGTTTGCGTATGTGTTTGTTTGTTTTAATATAGAATCCATAGGTGTGTTTTTTTTTTATTCTTGAAATCTAAAATGCACCAGGGTTTCCTAAGACTCAGTGTCCTGTTTCAATCCAACGATCGCATTCCTTTATTTGAAGATAGTTTTCTTTTATTATATCTTTGATTTTTTTGTTACTCTTATAAAATATTATTTTCTTCACATACACCAGTTATACACATACTGACTTTCCTTGGCCTTGCCTCTCATTTTCTCTTTCATTAATTTTAGTTCTTGACTAGTTAAATTTATTTTGCTGGATTTTCTCAGGTGCTTCTTCCACAAGTCCTTGTTGTCAGTAGTTTCTATTCTACGGATTCTGTTTTTAATAAGATTTCTTTCTAAAATGTGGTTTTGTTTTATTTTATAATTTTACTTATTTTTTATTGTGGATAAGTGGCTTTATCTTTCCTTCCATCCCTTTCTTAGTCCTTCTCCTGTTTGGTCATCTACATGTTGATTCTTTGCATCTCTTTTTAATGCTCTGTTTCAAAGACCTATTTCCTTGGTTTACATGCAGACTGAGCATTATTGTATGACATGTTCGGACATGTTCGTACCCTTTCCTGCAGAAATTTCTCTCTCACTATGTATTCTCTATACTGTTTTTTTTTTTTATAGTTATATATCTGATGCCTTTTTCCCTGATGTCAGCATCAACAAAGGCACTTGATGAAGGAAATGACCGGAGGAAATAAAATTGGGGAAACTGGGTCAGAAAGAGGCTGAGGCCTTGAATGCAGAGTAAGGGGCCTCCACTGTGTCTTGTATGGAGTCAAAGTGAGGTCTGCGTGGGGCCGTGGAGAAGTGGGAAGACTGCCAGTGCTCATGCTACCACTTCCCTCAATCCCTGGCTGCAGGTAATGCCAACCCTCTGAACTTCAGACACCACTTTTCCCCTGCCTCTTGTCTGCTCAGCATATCCTACTTAATAGGAGAGTAATCTATATACTTGCCTCATTCCCAAATGAGATTCAGCTCGTTGGAAGCAGAGACTCTGCATATTCCATGGTATGAAGAGGAGAACCCAGGTCCCCAAAGCAGCTCAATGCATGTTCTCCCTTAGAACCAAAGTATGTGTGGCCTTAAGTGCTGTTGTCTCCCAGAGAAGGGAGAGCTCTGTGAGGGATAAAGTAGTCAGGGAAGACTTCCTGTAGGAGGGAGAGTTAGTTGGGGTCATGAAGGCAGAAGCAGCAAAGCCCACTGCTCACAAACTCAAATGCATATTCCAAGCTGTTACCTCTCCTCACACGTCCAATGTTCTTTTTTCTGCTCTATCCCCCCTCATGGTATTTTTCACTTTCTAGCATATGTGGGAATCCTTCATTTCTCATGTCTGTGTACATTCTTCATTTCCTGCACTCCCTGAAAAGAGGCAAGCTCCATGGGGCAGACATTTTTGTTTGCCTCGCTAGCTGATGTATCACCAGCGCCGAACGCAGTGCCTGGCACACAGCAGGGTCTTGGTAAATATCTGCTGATTGAATAAATGCCCAGAGATGCCAGGCAAGTGGCATGAATGAGTGATACGGGCTTGATCTTTGCATATCTGCGCATCGGGATATTCCTCACTTCCACAAAGAAGGGTTCTTTGTTGTAATTGCTTAAGCATGCTCCCTCACATCTGCCTTTTTCTAATTCTATTTTTCTTAAATATTTATTTGTTCATTTTTTTTTTTTTAGCAACAGTCTAGGTATACAGGAATTTTTCTTGCTTTTCTTTCTCTCCTTATTTATTTTACTGTGATAAAATGAGCCCTCCAAATGCAAGGATAAATGCTGGCTGACGCTTGGTCCCCATGATGACATACAACAGGGAGTGGCAGGGCCAGAGAGCGAGTGTGCCCTGCCTGGATGGGCAGCCTTCACTCTGCTCCTACAGTGGCACCAGAAGGGAAAGCCGGGCGGGTGTTGCCACAGCTGCCCATTTTTTAAATGAAACCAGACATCTGGATCTTTATGTGAAACTTCATTACTGCTAAACGTTGGCTCAAATATTAACCACAAAGAAAAAAAAAAACAAAACAAAAAAAACCCCACCCCAAACAAAAAGCGAAAAACCTCAACAGTATGTGGGTTAAAAACCAAAAGAAAGACACTGGGTCCTGGAAGGGTCAGTGGGGCTGCTTGGTGGTGACTCCCGTTCAGCCAGTGAAGGGAAATCTTGCAGGTGCCAGATGATCCTCTGCTTTCCCTCTGCCATCCTGGGCTCCGTGTGCACATTCCCCGCTCCGAGACTGCTTCTTCCCTCTACCCCTGTGCAGAGTCTAAATGTCACCCACACGGAGAGCTGTGGTGGCTCCTGAGCCATCGTGGTGAGCTGTCTAAAGGGGTGTCAACTCATTGGACAGGTTATAATTTCAGTCAATGTGTTCTTGTCTTATTTTAGTTCAACATCATTTCCCAGTTGCAAACCTTTTGAATGACACACGAAATGCAAAACAACATAAAAGGTCCTCCCTGAGGCAGATCTGTGTCCGTGTAGAACTTTAATTATTCTTTTTGAATCCTCATCATAATGTGCTACCCCAATTCTGGCAAAAAAAAAAAAAAAATTCAAGTCTGATGGGAAAGATTTGTGTCACCTGTACCAGGATTTTATTTTTTTTATGATAGTCTTTATATTTTTAGAAGCACTGAACAAAAGGAAGGGCCTTTCTAATCAAGACTATTCTTTAGATACGGAGCATCAGATAATATTTGTGATAAACAGAAAATAACTGCTCCTGTCGTCTTCTGCGGTGACATTTAGAATATCACGTTTGTCTTATGAAAGTATTTTCAGTCCGGGTTTGAAGAAGAGCCTCTAACACTCTTGCTGGGGGAGGAATGGGAGGGCGAGGTCAGGAGGCTGGAGGGACCCGGAAAGCTGCGTCTTCACCCAGCGCGAGGAGGCTGGGTTTGGGTGCGTTCCCGTCTTCCAGAGGTCACCCTGGGTGCTTCGGAGGGCCCCTGGGGAGCCCGGCCTCCCGTCGCCTGAGGCTGCGGGCCGCCCTTCCTGGGAAGGAGCCTCCCGGGCCACGGGGGGCAGGGGGGCTGCGGAGCCGCTGGGCAGCAGGGGTGGGGGCCCATCCCGAGCGCCCCCCTCCACGCTCCCCAGACGCCCGGGTGAGATGAAATCGGAGCCCCGGGGAGCAACAGCCTTTGAAAGCTCTCCGGGTGGCCTCCAAGCGCCAGACCTGAAAACAGGATCTCCACAACCGCCCACCCTAATTCCTCGTGATGGCGTGACTATGGTTTTGTCTTAAGCCTGACAGCACGTCAAGTTATGACAGGCATACAGCTGGGGGGGCAGGGGCCGTGGGGGGCCCGGGGGGAGCCCCTAGGCTGGGGCTGATGGGGGCCTGGGATGGGGGTCCCTAGGCTGGGGGGCCGCTGGGGACTTGGGGTGGGGGGACCCTAGGCTGGGGCTGGTAGGAGCTTGGGGTGGGGAAATCCCTAGGTTGGGACTGATGGGGGCCCAGGATGGGGGTCCCTAGGCTGGGGGGCCTTTGGGGACTTGGGATATAGGGATCCCTAGGCTGGGCGCTGGTAGGGGCTTGGGGTGGAGAGACCCTAGGCTGGGGACCGGTGGGGACTTGGAGTGGAGGGACCTTAGGCTGGGGACTGGTGGGGTTGGGGGGGTCCCTAGGCTGGGGGCTGGTGAGGGCTCCTAGGCTGGGAGCTGGTGGAGGTGGGGGGACACCAGCTGCGGAATCTGACACCACCTGTGCCCCATGACCCCCCCTGGACCCCGGGTCAGACCGGGGGCCTCCGGGTCCCTCTTGCCTCCGGGCCCCTCTCCCTGAAGAACCAGTGTCTTAAACGGAAGCAGTTTGAACAGTGCGCAGACCGCGCGCAGGCCCCTGCCTCCCACCCGGCACGGCGAGGCCGAGGAGGCGGCGGGAGGCCTGCGGCTTCTGAGAGACCCCTGGAGGCCCGGACTAGCTCCCAGGAGCCTCCCAGCTTGAGGCTCCATTTGTCCCGCTGCCACCGGCGGGGGCGGGTGCTGGGGTGTGGGGGGGACTCCGGTGTTTCCCGCGGCTTTCAAGCGGCCCTCCGGCAGGAAGAACAGCGCCAGGTCAAGTAGTTGCAGTTGGGGGCACCTTGCTGCGTAGCAGCTGTCGGGGCAAAGCGCCCGGGTGCCCCACGGAGGGGCCCACGGCGCGGGCCAGAGCGCTGTTCAGAGGCAGCAAAGGTCCCGGAGGCACCTGCAAAGCTCAGCCTTGGCTCGGACCCCGCGGCCTCGCTGCTCGGGAGTCGTTGACCAGTCCTTGCCCGCTCCGGCGGCCTCAGGCCCGGAGGTCGATGTTCGGGGGGCAGGATGGGGGCCCCCCGCCCGTGGCCGCAGGGGTGCGGGCTGCCAGGAGATGTGCGACCTGCTGCCTGCTGCCGACTCGTAAGAGGCAGCTCCGCTTTCACACCTCTTAGGACGCTTTTTAAAAATAGTGCCTCCAGCGGGAGGCTTTTTTGGGACGTGGTGCTGTACACCTCGGTGTTTTCAGACCGCGGAGGAGGGGGGGTATACACGGCGCTCACGGCCATTGGGGCCGGGCTGTCGGGGTCACCGGGTGAGGAGGAGGCCGGGCTGTGGGGAGAGGCCTGCCCGACAGGACACCTGGGGGCTCCGCAAGGGGCCCTCCTCGCCCCTGTGTCTGTGGGGTCCCTGCCCCCCCGCAGCCTTTCAGGCTCCAAGGCAGGACATGCGGGAGCCGGTGCTTCATGGGCCCCAGACCCCCCTCCCCTGTAGGCTTCCCGCCTCGAGACGCAGCTCCATCCCTCCGTTCCCTGGGGCCAGGAGTAGTGTTGCTCTGGCCTCTCCCGTCTCCTATCCCCACCGTCCAGTCGGTGAATCTGCGCGCTCTGCCTTCGAGATCTCTCCAGAGGGAATATCCCTTCCCTTCCACCCACACCGGGGCCACGCGGGGCCGGGCCAGCATCCCGTCTTGCATGGATTGTGACCGGCCTCCGGGCTGGACTCCCCGTGTCTGCTCACCCCCAGCCCCCTGGCCACAGCGATCGTCTTCAGCTGTCACATCAGATCTCGTCACGACCGTGTTCAAACCCCCAGGGCTCCCCCCGTCTGGCCCACCACCAGGGACCTGACTCCACGTCGCGCTGCCTCACTCCCTGCACCTTGCACACTCGGCTCTGGCCACCCCGGCCCGTGGCCGTGCTCGGGCTCCTGCCCCGGGGCCTTTGTACCTGCTGCATGCCCTGCCAGCTCTCACCACCCACCCGAGTCTTCACTCAGCCGTGGCCTCCCCCGAAGGCCCTCCCTGAGCATCCACGTCAGATTTGGCCCTTCCTGCTTCGCCCGCAGGCAGGGGCGGATTCCAGGGCCTGCTTTATTCCCCACTGCACGTGACACATGCACCACTGTCCGTGCCCCAGCTCGAGTGCCGCTCCATGGGGGCCCAGGGGGCCGTCCGCTCTGTTTGTGCGGAGCCACAGCCCCCGGATCCGTGCCCGGCACTGGTGGGTCCTCAGGACCTCCCGTGTGGATGAGCAGATGAAGCAGGACACGGACACGCTGCTTCACGGGCCGGGGAGGTCGAGGGGCTCATTGGAGGCCTTGGAGGGTGACAGGCCTTGAGTGCTCCCCCTCCATCCCCGCTCATAGAATAGGTCCGGGACTGGATTGGAGACGTCACAAGGCGGGGTGCTATGGGGGCCCACAGGAGGAAAGCAGTCGGGGAGGCGGGGGGGGGGCGCCGCCGAGCCCGGCCTGAGGTCACGGCTCCCACTTGGGGCTCAAGCCGGTGCCCTCCTGGTCCCCACAGCTCCCCGACCGTCCGTCCGTCGGCTGCTGGAGCCCAGGGCCGGCACCAAACGGAAACGGGCACCAAAGCCTGGGATGTCCCTGTAGCTCCGGGAAGCACTCAGCACAGACAGTGGTGGCTTCCTGGGTGGTGACGTCCCTACCATCTTGCCCTCGGTCGTATTCCTCACGTGGGGATCCTATCGACTATCGATGGCCACCTCCCGGGGAGAAACAAGCCAAAAAAAAAAAAAAAAAAAGCCCAGTATCTGTTGCAGGACGCGTCATTTACTCCAGACATTCGACGTTAGCGATGTCTGTTGAGTGTTCGTACGGAGGAAGCAGAGAATTAGGGGTTTGCTAAGCCGCGGAGCTCAGCGCAGCCCAGCCATCTGGGCCCGTCCTCCGAGTGCCGGGAAAGCAGCCAGGCCCAGGAGCCCAGGGTGAGGGCTCTCGGAAAGGGGCCAGAACTCAGGTTGGGCCCAAGGTGAGCACAGGTGACTGGGCACAGGTGACTCCGCCTATCACGTGATAAGGGATAGTCGCGGCCCGCAGAGTGTGACCCTTCGTCTGACCTGGCCCCACGGCCGTGGGGAGTCATTAGTCAGTTGACTGATGGAGGCATAAGAAGCACTTGATGTAAAAAAAAAAAAAAACAAAAAAAACAAAAACCAAGTTTGGATTTCCCAGGTGATAACACCTGTCCAGACCGGGTCTAGGAGAAGATCCAGTCCACGCGCACCGGCCCCGTCATGGGTCACAGCCAGGAGGAACGATCGTCGATACCATCAACAATCAGACGGCGATGATGGACAGTATTATTATGTCACTGTTATTCCGTGCTCATTATTTTATTAACGTCGTACCTCTTACTACCGTGCACATTAGAAGCGAGCATTTGTGACATATGCCGTCTTCGGGCCGGAAGTGGCGCGAGATGTTTGCTCCTATTTGAAGCACGTCCATCCTCACGACCAACGGGCCAGACTGGCTTTAGGAGGCCCAGCGTCGGGATCCTTGGGAGGCGCAGCGGTTTAGCGCCGCCTTCGGCCCAGGGCGTGACCCCGGGGTCCTGGGATCGAGTCCCGCCTTGGGCTCCCTGCATGGAGCCTGCGTCTCCCTGTGCCTGGGTCTCTGCTTCTCTCTCTCTCTCTCTCTCTCATGAATAAATACAATCTTTAAAAATTAATAATAATAAAAAAAAGAAGCCCCAGCGTCAGGCCAGACGGCGGAGAGGTGGGGGGAGCAGATTGCAAATCGCCCTCCCTCGACTGTGTAGATGCTTCTAGATAGAAACACGCTCTGGAGCTGACGTGTCCTCGCACGCTGGTTGTTTCTGGGCCTTGCGTCCGGGCGACAGTCGGTGTGTGGGCGAGCGACACGGGCCCTCCGGGACCGGGGTGCGGGGGCGGTGAGGGCCTCGACACGCGGGGCCGAGAAAGGTCTCCTGACCTATTCAACACCGCGTCTTAGGACATTCTCGGTGTCTGTTTTTTTTTTTTTTTTCCCCTTCGAAAAATGGCAGCTGTGCTAGGGGATTGAAAAAGATAGAAGGGGCTAAAATATTTTTAAATGATTTTTTCCGCATATAGGCAAGAGGTTATATCGCAAGTTCAATGCTAATTACAGTTATTTACCAAGGAAAAAAAAAATCGATGTGAAAGGGAAGGAAATTTGGTTCCAAAAAAAAAAAAAAAAAAAGACGCTTGTTTCTGCTGCCCGGTCGGGTCGGTCCCCGCGAGGGGAGCCAGGCGGGAGCTGTCGCTGGCTGGTGCGCGAGGGGCTCTAAATAACTCACAGGTGTCACACGCACAAAAGAATTATGCCCGTCTGACCTATGAGGGCATAAATCCCTCGTCCCCGCTTGTGGCCAAGAGATGTGTCTTTAAGTGTCACAAAAATTCAGCATTTTTTTTCCTCCTAATTATCTTCTGTATTTTCGTCAGATTTATTAAAATAAGATTTTCTGGGGGGGGGGGGCAGTTATTTTTTTTTTCTTTTCACTACTAGAATGTGCTCTTTAGTATCATTTTACATAATTTAATACAATTTGTTCCATCCATTGATTTTCATGGGGATACAAGCTGTTCGTTTGTGAGAAAGCTGGCATAGGCCTGAGCGTTGGCAAGGAGGCCCGTCGAGGGGCAGGTCCCGACGCCCAAGTTCTGCGGGGGCTTCGGCCGTTTTGCAGCGGGGGCTGCTGCGTGCCGGCCTCGGAGCTGGGTGCCCACCCTGCGGGGACGCGGGGGGCCCAGCGCCGGCCACCCCGGGGCTTGGGGGGCTCCGTGGGCGTCCTGCGTGGCTGGGGGGTGGCTTCCCGGATGTGCAGGCTGACGAGAAACACAGGTGTTTCTTAATTACTGGTGCAGAAGGGGAGGGAGGCCGGGGAGGGAGGGATGGGGCCCCCGCGCCGGAGGCGACAGCCCGGCCAGCGCCACCCTCCCGCCGCCCACCTGCCAGCTCTGCCCCGGCCCATGAGCCCCCACCCCTGTGCGCCTTCTGTGGTTAAATGGGGCGCCCCGATGTTTAGGGCGGCCGTCAGGCTCCAGGAATGTGGGGTGAGACGCTGGTGCCGGTGGGTCCGAGTCTCTTTGGTCCCAAAGTCGCGGAGGCTCGGCTCGGGCTTTGGTGTTGGTGGGGTGGGGCTCCCCTGGGAGCCCACCAGGCCCCCTCCTGGGGACCCTCCAGCGTCCAGCTCCCCGCAGGTGGCAGAGGGACGCGTGCACGAAGGCTCGAGGCTGGAAGAGGAGGGAGCTGGGTCCCAGCCCTGCCTCCGCGGGGCTGTGTGACCTGGGACAGTTGCTCCACCTCCCATCTCCCCTTAAATGATGATGATGGCAACGATGTCTGTAAGGGGTAGCGGGTGACAGCAGCGCTCCAGGCTCTCAGCTTCCCTAAGGGTCCGAGCTGTCAGGACCCGGCTTGCTTCTCTTGCTTCCCGGGCCCGCCGTCCCTGGGGCCTCCTCGCGTGTCCCCCATGCTGCCCCCTCGGCTCCATGCATTCCCCGGATCGCCGGCACCTGCACCCGGGGATGGGGACAATGGGGGCCGCACCGTTGCCCACGCAGGACGCGCTCGCCACGCGCCCACGGCACGCCCACACCTGTGGCTGGTGGTTACCCTGGGCCCCCTGCCGCGGCCGAGTGGGGGGCGAGACCCGGCACAGGGCGGGCTCCGGGGAAGTGTGGGCGCTTCCGCCGAGTGCTTGCTCAGAGCCCAGCCGTGGGATGGGGGTCGCCTCCCGGAGCCTCACGACAGTCCTGCGACGTGGGCGCCCTCCTTTCTTCCTTTTGATGGATAAAGGACTGACGCTCAGAGAGGTTAAGTGACTTGCTCAAAGTCGCAGAGCAGACGAGGGAAGAGCGTGGCGTGTGCCAGCCCGTGCGAGGGGCTCCGTGGGCCGCCCCCAGCTCCCATCGTGGGCTCTGGCCCCTCTCCCCGCGTGAACCAGCCACAGGTTTTTCTCCGCCCTCCCGCTCTCCCGTGCAGTCATCAAGCAGAGCTCTGACCCCACGCTCCCTCAACCCCCAGCCCTGGGCCGAGCAGGGGAAGGCCAAGGCCAAGGGCTGAGAGGGGCCCTCCTGCACGGGAGGCCCGGGCCGAGGGGTGAGCCCGGCTGGTCCTAACTGTGAGAGGTACAGACGCGGGAAGTGCTGGGGCGGGTGGGGGGTCACGTGTGTTCCCAGTTCACCTGTCCAGGCGAGAGAGTGGGAGGCTCCGTGGGCCTGGGAGCACCTGCGGTGGCCGCCACCAAGCTGGGCTGGGCTGGGCAGCTGGGAGGGGGTGACCCAGGGCCCGGCTAAGGCTTTGAGCGGATCCTGCAGACCTACTGGTGCCCGGCGCTGGGCTGGGTGGGGGGCCTGCTCTTGGGGAGCTCCCACTCGGACGCGGGGCGGGGGGTGGACCGTGAGCCTGGAAGCAAGGGAGATGGCTTCAGGTGGCCGGGCGTCAGGGAGGAGACAAAGGAATAGGGTCAGCGGACGTCTTAGCTGATCATCCACTTATCACCGCACGACGTTTATCGGGCACCTTGTGTGTCTCGGGCACGTCCCAGAGGGGGGTACACGGGGAAATCAAACGGCCCAGGCACCCCGTATTCTCAGCGAGGCATCCTGCTTGCACGTGTGTGTGTACCTGTGTGTGCACAGCTCTGTCCTGGCGCCAAGAACGTGGGTTCCCTGGAAGAGAAAGGAGACCCGGGGCAGGAGCAAGAGTGGGGCTTTCGCCCCGGCCTCCAGACCCCGCCCGCAGCTTCTGCTAAGAGGAGGCCTTGAAGGCTCCTCTGTCCTCCAGAAAGCAGGCGGCGGCACAGGCCTCTTCCCGCTCCTACCTCCGAGGGCGCCTAAGTCCTTGTGGGCGGCGGCCACGCGGCCGAGGTGAGCAGAAGCGCCCGTCCCCGGGGCCTGGGCTTCGGCTGGCTGAGGCCCCGCAGGGAGGCTCCTCTCTGTGGCCCACCCAGCCACCTGCTGAAAAATTAATTTGCAAATGAGTCACATTTACGGAGACCTCCTGGATGGCAGAGCAGGGGCGGCCGGGCCCGCTCCGGAGGACCATCCGGAGAAGAGTCTCAGGGCTTCCGCGGACAAAAGGCCGCGCTGCTGGCCCAGCCTCCCGGCTCGGCCGAGCTCCTCCCGCGAGGTGTGAGGCGCGGGGGTGGCCATCCGGAAGCCAAGCCTGCGAGAGGAGCTCCTGTCTCCAGCCCTGCAAGAGCTTCTGGAGCAGGGGCTGAGCCGGGCAGCCGGGCACTCCCGGCCGGCTCTCTGGATTGGTTCTCCTGGAGCCCCTCGGAAGCAACCAGGAGCTGCCTCTCCCCTCCCTGGCCATCTGCTTGAAGCATCTGGTGATCAGGTGCGAGCCCCACACCGGAGCATTCAAGCTGAAATGTGCAGTCACCTTGCCGCCCGCGCTGGCTTTTGTTACGCCGCCAGGCTGCCCTTCTTTGTGTTGGGGAGAAGGGTTTGGGGATGGGAACCCGACTGCCAGCACCGGGACTTTGCGGCGGCCGCGCTGAGCTCCTGCAGCCGGCGGCTGGCCGGGCCCCAGCCCCGGCTCTCCCCGCCCACCGGGGGCCGTGGACGCGGCTCCCGTGAAAGGCGTGAAAGGGGGGGGCTCCCGGGAGGGGAGAGGAGCGAAGTCCGCTCTTTGATGTTCTCCTGGCCCAGCTGGGCATGGCAGGTCGCCCTGCTCGGACCCCGCCCTGCAGGAGAAAGCTCCTCAGTCTTCTCCATGCCCTCTGTGGGTCGCAAGGCAAGCCTGGGGCGCTCCCAAAGCCACTGCCGCCCTTGAGGGGTGACCCCGTGGGGCCGCCCGCCCCGGAGGGACCACGCGGAGAAGACCACCTGCTCCGAGGTCTCTTCCGCCCCCGGTGCCCACCCGACTGCCTTGAGGGCCACGTGGGTGTCCGTGATGCTGCAGACATGGCCCAGGCCAGGCCTGAGCTCCCCCGGCACAGCCCTCACAGGGGCAGCGGGGGGCATTTCTCCCCGAGGGAGGCCGCGTGTCCTCTCCTGAGCCCTCGGGACTCAGCTGATCACTGGACACGCGTTGCAAGCCGATGGGTCTCGTAAAACACGGTTCCCAGTGATACCTCCTGAACAAGTGGAGGGCCTGGCCCGGGGCTGGCAGGGGCGGGTGGGGGGTGCTGGGACCCGTGGGCGCTGCATGCACAGGCTCCTCCTCTGGAGGGAATCCAGGGCAAGAGGTTTTGGAAGACCTGGCTGAAAAGGGAATGGGGGCTCTGCTCTGTTTGAAACTACTCAACTATGAGTCATCGTTAATTGGAAAGCGTCTTCTCCTTTATCTGTTTTTAACCATTCGGTGTGATCGCGACGACCACAGCGATGTCCTAATAGGTACCGGGCTGCATCATCTGTTCCTCTTTCTCGATTTAGCCACGGGCGAGGGGTCTCCAGTCCTTCCCATTAGCTTGGCCAGCGCTCACGTGACAGTCCCTCCGGGTTGCTGCAGCCACTGCCTGCTGGGGTCAGCATCCCCACGGACTCAGCCATTGGCCTCAGTGCCCAGGTGTTTTCCTGGGGTGATGGGGAGGGCCGGGCGCAGGGGCGCGGGGAGCGGGGTGCAGCCTGGGCCTGAAGGGGGCCACGGGCCCGACGAGAGCCCCATCAGGTCACAGCACGGTGACTGCCTGTCAGGGGGGCCCGGGACGCCCCCGCCTGCTGCACCCCTGCCAACGCCCCCTTTCCCTTCCAGACACGTCCCGCTCAAGGGGCTCGAAGAGAAAAGCGATCGAGCTCAACGTTGAGTCTCTGGGAGGCTTTAAAAGTCCCGTGATTAAGCCGCCGCCGCCGTGGCGGGAAAATGGGAGAAAATCTTGAATCCCAGATACGGGCAGTGGGAGCTGAGCTTGTTCAAAGGTGCAGAAGAAGAAGCCGGTATGAGGTTCAGACGTAATCTGGCTTTTAAATGTTTCCATATGATCGCTTCGGCACGTCAATAGGAGATTTGAAACGCACCCCGAGGATCGTTGATTATAAAGATGTGGTCTTTCCCTCCCCTCCAGCCGGCACAGGCCTGTAACACGTGTGCTGGATCCCCATGAAGCACCACAGGCCCACGCGTGTGCTCCTGCCCCCTTGAGCCCCCTGAACCCCTGACCCCTGAACCCCCCTGAGCCCCCTGAACCTCTGACCCTTGAGACCCCCTGAGACCCCCTGAGACCCTCTGAGACCCCCTGAGCCCCCTGAACCCCTGCCCCTGAACCCCCGAACCTCCTGAGAACCCCTGAGTCCTCTGAACCTCTGCCCTCTGAGCCTCCTGAGACTCCCTGAACCCTCTTAGACTCCCTGAACCCCTACCCCTCAAGCCCCCTGAACCCCCCTGAGAACCCCGAAGTCCCCTGAGCCCCCAAGACCCCTGAACCCCCTAAACTCCCCTTAGACTCCCTGAACCCCTACCCCCTAATCCCCCTGAGCTCCCTGAACCCCCTTAGACTCCCTGAACCCCTACCCGCTAATCCCCCTGAGCCCCCTGAACCCCCTTAGACTCCCTGAACCCCTACCCGCTAATCCCCCTGAGCCCCCTGAACCCCCTTAGACTCCCTGAATCCCTACCTGCTAATCCCCCTGAGCCCCCTGAACCCCTCTTAGACTCCCTAAACCCCTATCCTCTAATCCCCCTGAGCCCCCTGAACCCCCTTAGACTCCCTGAACCCCTACCCCCTAATCCCCCTGAGCCCCCTGAACCCCCTTAGACTCCCTGAACCCCTACCCCATAATCCCCCTGATCCCCTGAACCCCCCTAAGACCCCTGAACACCCACTGAGCCCCCTGAACACCCCTGCCCCCGACGCGGACGCCCTTCCCAGAATCGGGGGCTGCGGAGCTGGAGGCGCCGCCATCCCTGTGCTCGCCTGGCAGTCCGTCCCTCCTGGCATTAGAGTCCCAAATGTCTTCCTCCCCCACGTCTTGGTGGAGCATAAAGATGAGGTCCCACTGGCGTAAGGCACGGTGCTGGCTTCCTCTGACGGTTGTGCCGTACGTTAGCAGGATACGTTTGACAGTAATTTAATTTTCATTGACAAACGCTGTCATAATATTGAGAAGAAAGTGATATATTGTATCAACAGTAGTGGTCGACGCTCAGCCAGTCATATGGACTGGGCGAGCACCATATGCTTCTACCAAACTTGCCTTGGAAAGCTCTGGCTAAGAGCTTGACAAGCTTAAGATACCAGTCGGGGGAACGATCACCCTTGAGAGGCTCTCGCCGTGTTTCCAGATCCCTCGTTTCCTGGAGGGGAGGAGGGGCCGTGTCCTGGGCCGCGGCTCGGGGTCAGGGGCGGGCTGGGGTCGCCGCATCCCCGCTCGCCCCCCAGCCCGTCGGGTTGGGGCACCCCGAAGGCTCCCCTGCAGCCTCGCATCCCCCGCTGCCAGGCGGCCTAATCGGGAGCCCCGAGCTGCTGAAACACCATCGGTTTCCTGCTGCTTCGTGTTGCGTCCGCGGGTCCCTCCACCGAATACCAGTGGGCGCCGTGTCCGCATGGGCGAAGGAGGCCAGGACCCCGGTCCGGCCTGGGTCACGGACTCCAACGATCCAAGTGCAAAGGGGCCAGGGTTTGGGTCTTGGGAGCACGGCTCGTGACCTCTGGGTCCCTTCGGGGCCGCTTGGGAACGCGAGGAGACCGCGTGTGGGCGTCGGGTGTCCCTGGCCGCGTCCGCTGCGACAGGAACCGAAAGTGTGACCGAGTCGGTCTTCACTTGCTCCGCTGGCCGAGCCCCGGGCTTATTTGTATTTTACTTTGGTGACGGTTTGCGGAGAAAAAGCGACCGGTTGAGCAGAGTCGCGGTCTGGGAGAGACGAACGCTGTGTGCGTGTGCACGCGTGTGTGTGTGCGTGTGCACGCGCCTCCAGGGACACCCCGTCCCCGTGTACGTTCGGCTGGTGTCCTTGTCTGCTTTGCCAAACACGCGGGGACCTTCCACTCTGAAGGATTCCCGTCCCAAGCGAGGCTAAGTAAAGAAGCAGGCATATGGCGCGTCCTGGAGACGGCTCAGCGCTGGCACAGCCCGCGGCCGCCAGAACAGGTATCTGGACGAGACGACGGTCCCATCCTGCTCCTTTGGAGCTGACCGTTTATTTGGATTTTGTTGTTGCTGTTGTTGCTTTGTGTTTATTGTCATCCTGACAAAGGGAGGGGGGAGCGCGGCTCGCAGTGCTGGGCACCGGTACAGCTCCTGCCCGAGACGTCCCCCTGCCGGAGCCGGGGCCTCCTCCCCGCCCGCGTCCCTCGCCACCCCCCACCCCACGGCTGCATTCTCAGCTCCCCGGGGCGCACAGAGAGCCCACAGGGCTCAGGGGGGTGCTCGTGCACACGGGCCCCCGACGGCAGCCAGCGCTCCCGGGGGTGGCCCGGGGTGTCCTTGGTCTCCAAAGAGCGTGTTGACTTGAAAAAGCCGGGCAGATTGGAGGAGCAGCTGCCCTCCTTGCGGATGGCATCCGTTGGTGGCTGTGCAAAGAGGAGCTCCGGACTGCCTCCCATTACCATTTCATTATGCGACAGCAGATCCATCCCCGGATCCATACGCTGCCTCTTGGATGGGGTTTCCAGACACAGCAGGGCGCGCGGAGAGAGCGTCCCTCCTCTCCCGCCTGCTGGAAACCCAGCTCCCTGCCATGTGGCGCTCTCCGGGCCGGGGGCTTGGGGCTCGCTCGAGGCCGCCCAGACCATGGGTGCGGCCCCCCGGTGGGGCCTGTGGCTGTGGCACCTTCCACAAGGGTCTCCTGGGACACGGTATGGAGGAAGAGCCCAGCTGAAAAGTGATTTGCACCCGGGTACGTCGGGCCTCCAGGGGCGTCGTGCCCAGTGCGGTCACCCACCTCAAGATGGTGCCAGCCATTAAAAAACAGAGTGGTGACCGTCTAATAAGGGTCGGCCCTTCTTATCTTGGCCTGGCCCCCGGCACTGTAGTGATGGAGGGAACGAGGCGATGGGGGTCACAGACGGAGGGGGCACGGAGAGTGGTGGCCCCGTGGGCTGCGCCCACGAAGGGGGCCTCCTCGCCCCCGGTGGACGTGGAGCCCGGGCGGAGGGCTGGCTCCCTTCTCGCCGGGCCTCCGCGTCCTCACGGGTAGAAGAATATGAGGGTTGGGACGTGCCGCTTGTGGAAGGCTCACGGCTGAGCACGTTGTCCCAGCAAAGGGCCCTCGCTCTCGACCACCTAAGAGACCGTTTTCCTTGTCGTCTCTGGTCTCTTCAGTATTGGGAGAGACAATCCAACAGGTCGGAGGCACAGAACATTCTCCTCCGACACGCCCATGGGAGACGAGGCCTAGAGGTCAGGGCCGGCCACGTGGCCACGGTGGGTGCTCCTGCCCGCGCGCGGCGCTCTCTGGGGTCCTCTGCAGGCCCCGCTGGATCCTCGTGGCTCCGGGCCCCAGGGTTTCTGGAGTGTTCCTTGGTTGGGCCGCACGGCGTTCCAGAGTAGACGTGGGGCTCCTCCCGTGGAGTAGCGTCTTCCCGCAGGGGTCCCTGGGGCAGTGGTCTGGCGCGGGGGCTCCCCTCCACAGAGACCTACATCTGGACACTTTGCGCTGGTTCCCCAAATCCCCAGAAGTGGAGGATCCCCCCACACGGCCCCCCCACCGCCCTGCAGCCCACGGCCTCGGCCTCGTCCTTGCCGAGTCCTGCAACGGCCTCGAGCCCCGTGTACGCCGAGGGACGGGGGTGGCCTGACTCTCGCTGGGGTTGAAGTAGAGCAAAGCCACCCCGTGGCCGGTGGTCACCGCAGACCCCAGCTCCGTCCGCAGGCGCCGGTGCCGCATAAGGCAGCCCCCGCTGTAGCACCCAGGCGTGTTTGCCAGCCGGGCACGGCCCCGGGGGAGGCCAGCGCCCACCCGCTCTGCGCCGTGGGCGCCCTTTGGAGCTTTCACCTCAACAGCAACAGAAGCCCCTACTCTAAGGTCCTGCCGCGCTCGGTTATCGAGAAGCTCTTCCCTGAATCCAAACCCAAAACCCTTCGTTTTCTAGAACCCCGGTCTCTTTTCTCTTTGCGGGTCCTCGGGGAGAGCGGGGCGTCTTCGTTTTCACCCCCCTGGCGCGTAGAGTTGGTCAAACGCGTTGCCTCTCACGCCGCTGTTGGAGGAAGGCTGTGTCTGCCTTTGCGGTGGGGGTTAAAAATTAAAAAAAAAAAAATCGACATATTTCCAATGGTTTTGTGCAAGGCCAGTTGTCTTGTGGACAGAGCTGGCCTCTGCGCTCCGCCTTTTGCTCTTCTGCGGGATGTTTAGGACATCAGAGTGCAACATAAACATCCGGGTGGCTTCCCCGTGGACCACCCAGGAGCGGCCCACGCAGGCCCCAGAGGCTCTTCCCTGAACGTGCAGACAACCGTGGCCGGCTGCAGGGCTCTCACGTCCACCCAGCTCCGCATCTCCGGGGGACGCCCGTGTCAGGCTGGATGGCAGGCCAGGAGCCCCAGTGCCTGGACCCTGCCCCAGACCCTGCTCCGTTGTAGGGTGCCTCCTCCTGCGTCTGTCCTGGCGACCTCGGGGGACGGCAACATGCGACACTCCTGGGCTCCCTGACCCCCTGGGAGGCAGATTCCGGGGGCTCCCGATGGAGCTGGAAGCGAGCTGTGCACTGGACCAGCACGAGTGCAGAATTTGTGTGTCTTTAGGTCCAGAGCAGGGCACGCCGAGGTCCTAACAAACCCCTTCTTCAGAGGTGTCGACCCGCCCTAGTCTTAAATTTCAGATGTATTTTTATTTTAAAGATTTTATGTATTTATTCATGAGAGACAGAGAGAGGCAGAGACACAGGCAGAGGGAGAAGCAGGCTCCGTACGGGGAGCCCGACGCGGGACTCGATCCCGGGACCCCGGGGTCACGCCCTGGGCCAAAGGCAGACGCTCAACCACCGAGCCCCCCGGGAGCCCCCGGTGAATGAATCTGAACAACACGTTTCATTCAACAGCAGATGCCCCAAAATATCATCATTTGATCACATAACCGATGCAAAAATCATTAAGATCTTTGGGTGCTCACTCTTGGAGGTGCAGCGACCGTGTGACACGCACGCACGGCGCATCTCCGTCTGGACGTCACATACCGGGCGCTCGGCAGGCACCTGCAGCCAGTGGCACCCTGGCGGGCAGCCCAGCCCTACGTGACCCTGCACCCCCCCGCCCCGCTCCCCGCCCGGGAGCACTTGCTTTGTTTCCAGCAGCCCACGGGGCTCGGGGCATATGTCACCTTCGGCCGCTCAGAATTGCGCGGGGTTCAAGGGTGGGTTTGTTTTCTGTTGTTTCTTACTCCTAAGTGCGTCCCTGCAGGGGTCAAACCTGAGACGAAAGTCTGGGCCATTGACCAGGGACCTTGCCCCTCGCCCTAGCAGCTTCTAATTCTGGTCCCCCGGGCGCCTCGGCCTCCGGAAAGCTCCGGCGCCCCCGCTGCCGCTCGTGAGGTCCAGGCTGCCTCAGTGGGACTAGGGATGCCCCAACCAGGCCCCGCTCGTCGGGATCCCGTCGGCTTACAGCCGTGGCCCTCGATCCTGGCCTCTTTGACAACACTCTTGTACCTTAAAATAACTTACACACACACACACCCCAGCACTATTCTCTGTCGCTGTTTTTCTGCTTGTTCTCCATGGGATGCGGGATCCGATTGACCCTTTTTTGCCACAACCAGACGTGGAAGTAAAATGACATCTTCTTCATTAACTGAAACCAGACTGGCTCCCCCCCCCCCCCCCCCACCGTTCGGCAATCAGTCTTAATAGAAGACTTATTCCTTTTCCCCGGATTCAGCACGCTCGCCCGAATCCCTGGGGGCGTAGCTTATCTTCCCAGTTCTAAGGATTGGCAAATTGAGGCACAATGAGTTTATGCCCAGTAAGACGGGGATCCCAACCCCAGGCTGTCATCGGTCTCTGCCCCAGGGCTTCCCAGCTGCATAGCAGGGAGGCTGTTGGCCCAGGGGCTCCTGAGACCCCTCTCGGGGAAGCCCTTGTGACCCCGCGCAGGCCCGGGGGGCACGGAGAGCGGAGGCTAGCAGGGGGGCTCACTTCTTCTCCGGCACCTGCTGAGCCCGTGCCAGGCCCCAGGGCGGTGGCCGGATGGGGTCGCTGGCGGTGAGGACACTCGTGTCCCTGTGCATGTCGGGTGCCAGGACCCTCCGAGGGTTAGAGAAGCCGCGTATGGGAACCTTACAGCCCCGTAGGGCCTGACGCCTCCCCCGGGTGTGCAGGACCCGAACGAGCTCCGCCCTCGCGTCCGGGCAGGGACGTCTGAGGCCCTTAGAACACTGCGGGCGTAAGATATTTAAATAAAGAACATTATGGTCTGAGTGAGCTGAAATCTTTGACACTGATAGAAATTTTGCTTCTTAATGATAAATATCAAAGTGAATGGAAGCTTGCTTCTAATTCGCTGCCTTGAACCCCATATGTTTTCCTTTTTTAAGAAAAGCAATCACCTTGCATTTTCTTAAGGTCAAAGCAGCTTTTGCTTCTTTTTTTTTTTTCCCCGATTATCAAAAAATAGGAAAAAAAAAAAAACCCTCCAGCCGTTTCTCACTCTGTGAAGACTGCCACCGTTTGGATTTATTTCCTTTCAGGTTTCTTCTGTGTCTTTTACCTAATTGTAACCCCACTGCACACGTGATCTTGCGTGTACTGTATACGTAACCTGCAAATTTTCTCATATTATTAAAACTCTTTGCATGTACAAATTTGTGGCTCTAATAAAATATCCTATTTGGGATTTTTAAATTTTTTCTCCAGTCATTGAATATTTAGGCTGTTTCCAATTTTTTTTTTTTTTATTACGAATACAAAGTGGGAAATGTCTCTGAATCTGGCGGTGGCACCTTCCGTTCCCAGATGTCCCTCTATGTTATAGGATTTCTCCGGGGCGGGTCACCTGAGATGGAATGACTGCATGGAATAACGGGATGTTTACAGACTCCTTGAGTTAATATGAAGCCTTGGATTTCCTCCTCGGCCGGGTAGTCACTTCCCACCAAATATCAAACACACTGCAAGACCGCCGTTGGGTGGCTTCTCTGGGTTGAGACCCAACACCTGCCCGAAGGCGGCCAGCCCCCAGAGAACTAAACCAAAGGAAGGCCAGTGTGATGGGAGTGATGATACCCTTGCAGGAAAGCCTTGGAGAAAAAAGGAAAATAAAGTTCCTTTATTATCCTGGCAATGGCCAGTATGGATGGGGCCGTCGCTGGTAGGGTGTGTGTGTTGCATTTTGGGGACTGGATCCTATTTTAGATGCACCGAGAGCTGACTCCTGTTTTAGACTGACTCACCTAAGGAACCCCGTGGTGACTCTATAAATCAGAAAGTTCGTTTGCAATGCAAATCGTCCTTTCCTAAGTAATCTCCAGCTCCCTGATTTTACAAATTGTATATTGTACTTTTTCTAAAAAAAAAAAAAAAAAAAAAAAAAATTTGCGTGTAGGTGTCTGCAGAGCACACTTTGGAGGACGCTTGGGGTCCGTTTCAGCCGTGGGGCTTGCGGGTCTTGGTAGGGAGAACGTTCTGCTGTTGGGTGCTCCCCGCGGGGTGACGGCTGCGTCCCAGGGATGGGATCACTGCCAGGACCCAGGCACTGAGAAGCGAAGGGCCCGCAGGCTTCAGGGGAGCCCGGCAGGTGTCAGGTGGTTAGACGGTAAAAAGTCAGGGAGAGAGGGGAGAGCTGGGGTCACCCTGAGTGAGGCGAAGTTCCCGAAAGAAACCTTGATTTTCGTGCAGTGCCTGCGGGGGCTTCTCCAGCTTAGGCATCAGTAGAATACACGAAGAAACGGGAAAATTGGGGCTGCAGTGGGCTCATATTGGGTTTGAGGAGATGCTGCAAAAGGTTGTGTCTCCGGGCCAGGCGATCGGAGGCAAATGCCTTCTTTGAGTCCCTCCGTGGGGGACGGAGCGTCAGGAACCTGGGTCTCCGTGCCAGGGCTCCGAGGGAAAGGGGCAGGTGCAGGGCCCCCAGCCCCGACCCCAAGGCCCACGACCCGGAGCGTGATGTACAACAGCCTCCACGCTGGCGTTTTCTCTCACCCCCCTCCTGTCCCCACCAAGAAGCCGACGAACCCACCTTAGGAACCCGACACAGCGTGGAAGTCACATCTTAAATCCCGACCACGTTTGAACTATTTATAACGACTGACTTCATTTCACCAATAAAACCGGCTTTGCATAAAATAATAAAATATTTGCTAATGGGCAGCCTGCTGATTGCCCCAGTTCTTAGCCTGTGGCGGGGGGCCTTTGGTGGGGGGGGGGGGGCTTCTTCTGAGGCCGCCGAGGTCGTGAGTCTAACCTTTGAACTGAGGCTGTGTCCTCCCGCCAGCCTCGGATGCCGAGAAGTGCTAACGGGGCACGGCACTTGGCAAGTCACTGTAATTGCCCCAAACTCCAGTCTTAACTGGAGGTGGAAACGCCCGCAGGACCCAAACTCGACTTTGGGGAGATTTGGAGGGAGTCTCGTGAGCCACGTCCCCGCGGCGGCTTGTTGAAAACTCCCACGTGGACCAGTAATTAGTTAACAATCAAGGTGTCCTAAACTTTTATACCATTTATGCAGTGTTTAATTTACATTGATTTCTTCGTTTTACATGTAGTAATTAATTTTGTCTCGCTGACAGATGATTCCCAATGACTGATTTCCAGAGACGTTCCTGACAGGTACCTTTTAACCCTTTGTCCTCCTTCCAAACCACGTTCTATTCTCCTCGGGGCTTCTATGGGGGGCGATTCGGGATTTCTCGGGGTGGGGGGCAAGCTGTGTGGAAGGGGAGGTGGGAGGCCCGTCTTTTCTTAGATCGCTGACCGATTTGGATTGTCTCTGGGCTGGATGGTGGGGTTGGGAAGGGCTCCAGGGTCGTCCGGTTAACCCTTCGCTCACGGTGAGGGTCGGGCCCTGCAGACGCCGGCTTCGTCTGTGCTTGACTAGACTCCAGGGCGTAAGAAGCATTTTCTTGCTTTGAAGGACAAAGCAGAAATCCCCAAATATGCTTTGCATGAAAAACTGGGAGGAAAACAAAGAATGGACCCAATGTGAAGGCAAATAGGTGGTTTTTTCTTTCTTTCTTTCTTTCTTTCTTTCTTTCTTTCTTTCTTTCTTTCTTTCTTTCTTTCTTCTTTCTTTTTTGTCTATTACTTGCACTTTTCCTTAAAACACACAAGCGTTATGAAAGTCATCATATGGTTGCAAAAACAAGAGCATAAAAAAAAAAAAACAAGAGCGTAAAATACCTTAGAATCGCAGGTATTGGGGCACCTGGGTGACCCAGCGGTTTAGCGCCTGCCTTCAGCCCAGGGCGTGACCCCTGGGTCCCGGGATCGAGTCCCACATCGGGTTCCCTGCATGGAGCCTGCTTCTCCCTCTGCCTGTGTCTCTGCCTCTCTCTCTTTCTCTCTCTCTGTCTCTCTGCGTCTCTCATGAATAAATAAAATATTAAAAAAAAAAAAAGATTCACTCATGGATACTGAGTGAATCCTGTTATTTTAATCTGATCCGGACAAGAAGTGCTTGTCCAAGTCTGTCGTCTCTGGGACGTGTAGGAGGAGGACCTCTGAGGCCCAAGCAGGGCAGGTTGCATTCTGCTATCTTCCTTCCAAGGAATGCTTTCTGTCTGTCACTCTCAGTTTGCAGCTCCTGAGTATTCGTTTGCAACTACTGGAGTTAAGACCCGGGCACCTCCAGGGGGAAAGTCATAAAGATGGAGAGAGATGTAGTAACGGATATTTTTTTTTCAAAGCTCGTCTCGAGGGAATGCTGTGCCCTTCTGCACCGCAGGAGCCGACCACTGGGGCGATGTTTCTGTTGCCATTAACGAGGAGGGCCTGCATCCTGTATTGTGCGACCTTCCACCCTAAATGACCTCCTAGATGTGGACACCACCACGTCACACTTCCCTATTAAGAAATGATGAAAAAAAGTAAATGAGGCGCAAAGTTTTCTACTACTCCCGTGTCTGTAGGCCCCTCGTCTCCATGCGCTCGTGCAACTTCGTAAATGGAGAGGCGATGGGAGCGCCGTTCCCCAGGGGTCGCGTCCCCTTGGACGGCGGGGACCTTCCCGTCAACACGCCCACTCCCGACCGGTGCTCTGACCTGCGGCCTCAAGATCGAGGAAGTGGGGATCCCTGGGTGGCTCAGCGGTTTAGCGCCTGCCTTTGGTCCAGGGCGCGATCTTGGAGTCCCGGGATCAAATCCCACGTTGGGCTTCCAGCATGGAGCCTGCTTTTCCCTCCTCCTATGTCTCTGCCTCTCTCTCTCTCTCTCTCTCTCTGTGTCTATCATGAACTTAAAAAAAGAAAAAATTAAATAAAAAAAAAAAAGATCGAGAATGCACATGCGTGGCAAAGGCCGGGATGACATTTTTGGAGAGCGCCCCATGCCTCGTCCCAGCCTGGCTGTTCCCAGGGGTCAGTGTCGGATCCAGGCCCTGAGGGCAGCCAGTTGCCCTCGTCCACAGGTGCCTGCCGTGGTGTCCAAGGCCCGGTCCCTGAGGGTGAGCGTCGGTCCCGTGCGGGATCCCTGCCACTCCCGCCCCACAGAGTCCCGCACCCCTCGCTAGCACTTGGAAACGGTATTGGGGTCTGGCTGGGCTCGGCGTCACAAAGGTCTTCCTGTGTCCCGCGGCTTCTCTGCCCCTCGGCCTCCCCTTTCATTCCCGTGGCCTCTGCTATTACTGTCACGTGCCCCCGGGGGCCCCCGATTTCGCCCCCCAATAGTTCCCTGTGGAAGAGAGTGCGCCCTTCCCTTTGCATCCGTGACTTTCCTCTACCCGCGGGGCCGTGCGGGGATAGGGCATGAGCACGCTCGTGTCTGGGCGTGTGGGCGGGTGGGCCTACGGGCCTGCAAGTGTGCGCGTGGGGGTGCGCGGCACAGTCGTGTGCGGCTCCGCAAGGCACCGTGTCGGGCAGTGTTGCGAAGTCACGGTGCCTGCGAGGCTGGGACCGTCCCCGTAGTGGGTGCTGCTCCTACACTCCCTGGATCACGGAGCCTTGGCTCCTCGATGCCCGTGCGCTCCATCGTTATTTGTGTTCATTATTCATACGGCAATTAGCGGCTATGCCCCCTTGTTGGTCACAAACAGCCTCATTGTATATTGGGAACAGTCATGTATTCATCAAATTTCAACAAATCCTTCCCAAAGCTATTGTCCTTGTGGCATTAACTGGCACCTGCCCTCCGATATCACACCTGCAGGAGGAATTCATCACGTTCGGGCACATTTCCTAAGCAAGGCTACTGATGCGCTATGTTTAAAAAATTAATTAAAAAAAAAATTTCAGATCTCGGGAAATTCCAGCACTCACTTTCCTCCCTTTATCCTAATCTCTTCATGGTAATGCTCACAAGTACCCTCGGTCCAGACAATTCTTCATTCATCCTCCACCCCCACCACGCTCAGACCCAAACTCCCCACCGCTGGAGATTAGCCTTTTGTGAGGCAGTGCATCAAAAGCTTTCTTAAAGTCCCAGTAAATTATACCCCTGGTTTCCCTCTTCAATTCCTTTTTGTTACTTTTTTCAAAATATTCTATTAGTTTTGTTACGTATGATCTCCCTTTTGTGAATCCATGCTGAATATCTTTAATTAAATCATAACTTTCCCTATTTTGTCCCTGATTAGTGTTTCCAATATCTTCCCCACTGCTCTAGTCAACCTTACTGGTGTTTAATTTCCTCGATCTCCCTCGGAGTCGTTATTAAATATAGGTGTTGCGTAAGGGCTCTCGTCCACTGGTGCTTCTCCCGTTTCCCAGGGTATTTTTAAGAGGTATTTGCTAACCGTTCCCCTGTTTCCTCGCCTCCTCTCGCACAAATCCTAAGATGGTTCCCATCTGGTCCCGGAGTTATCCGTCCTCAGACTCTCTAATTCCTTTCTCACCTGTTCTGCTATGACGCCGATTTCCTTCGGAAATACTTTCCCCTCCTCGGGAAATGCTCATCTGCGGCTGGCATCTGCTCTCGCCTTCCCTTTATGGACAAGAAGGCAAAGATCTATTTTCCATTTTCCTTAAGCAGTCGTCACCCCTTGTTCCAAGAGATGGTGCTCCGTGCCCGCGTAGAGTCTCGGGAAAGGCGCTGCAGACTCCGTTTCAGCACCACGTCGCCGGGCCCCCGAGCCTCCAGACTCAGGACTGGGCATCTCCTCTCCCGAGGGCTGACGGCATCACTGCCTTTGACTTTGGGGCAGGGAGCACCGACCCCTGGGTAGTTAAACTGCTTTCCATGCCCTCAGCCCTTCTAGGGGAAGCGTGTGGTCCCGGGGCCCCCCCCCGACGACCGGTGCAAGGCGAACCTGGCAAGAGGAACCTGGCTCCCCAAGGGGCCCCCCGACGACTGGTGCAAGGTTTTTCAGGAGTTGTAAGGTTTCCCACGTGTCCTCGTGGAAATCTTCCCCCCGAAGGAAGCTCCAGCCTGGCAGTTCCCCTTTTGCTTGCGTTTTGAGTGGCGTCGCTGGCTCCCGAGTACCTGCTGGACCTGCTCGTATTCTCCTGTGGCCCTCTTGCCTTCAGGCTGCACTGTGGACTCGGCCTCACGGAATTCGCTTCCTTTTATACCTCGGTTCCCAGGACACGGATTAAAGGGCCACCCCTCGGAAGGGGGCGCACCCAGGGGCTGTCTTACGTGCGCCCTGGCAGGTGCCCCAGTCAAAGCGATGGCCGCAGCGAGGGGTTTCTCGCCCCTGAGCAGAGGGCCCGTGGAAACCTCTTTGGATGCACTATTCTCTCCTAGCTTGACCTCGTTTCCTTTTCCAGCACACACACAACCCAGATCTGCACGCTGAAACATCGCTCTCAGGTTGTAAATTCTACACCAAATCAAAAGGCCAAATCCTTCCTGTAAACCCACGGGCCGCTCGACCTACATAACACCAAAGAGCCTGGCGCTGATGGCTATCGCGGGGCCCGTGGGGCAGGGGAAGCACAGGAGGTGTGAGGTCCGGCCCCCCTAGGGCGAGCTACTGGCCTTATGCAGGAGGGCTGCTTCTCCAGATCATGTTGCAGACACAACAGCAGTCAGAAAACCTCAACAAAGTAGGTATGAGTCATAAATAGTCCTTTTGACATTGTTTCACGTCAAAAGGCGCACAGCCTCTGCCCTCGTCGTGCAGATGGCTAAAATGTGCACGCACGGAGGCATCTGAAGATTTAAAAGCTTAATAAAAACAGTCTATACACACGCTCAAGCCAGTTTTTTTTTTAATTTTAAAACTGCATTTAATTGAGTCAAATAGCATGTTACTTTGGGGAAAAATGAAGATCCTGGCTCGAATGTGGCTTGGTGCGAGCTGGTTGGTGATACTACCCAGGCACGGTGACAAAAAGTAGACACGCAGGGCTGCCTGCAAACTTCGGGGCTTCGTCTTCGCTCTCCATTGCTGTTTCTGGAGCGGAAAGAGGCCGCTGACCCTTTGCCTCGGGGGGTTACGGGGTGGGATGGCCTGGGCTTGGAATCGTGCAGTTGGTCAAGATCTGGAGACCCGGGGCCCAGAACCCGGACTCTTGATCCACCTCACTGAACAGCAGACAGCTGCCCCTGACGGGGGACTGCAGACCCGTGTCAGCCTCTGAGCGCCGTTCCAAAAGCAATTTGTAGATGGACTTTCTAAGCGAAAATAAGAGACACAGGTGCTTCATAATAATTACTTGCGCATTCACAGAATCGGACATTCCGTCATTTAATAGACCTAAAACTAAAAAGCTTTTGTCTGTGAAAGGTGACCAATAGAAAAGGAGTTTGGATTATATGATATCCCATAACTTAATCATATGGCTCTTAAGAGGGGGACATACACAGCTGTGTCTCACTAATATGCATGCAATATGTGTAAACTGATACGCTTTAATTCTGAACTTGTTTTTAGCAGGAAGAAAAAAGCATTTAGATGAGGAACATTAAGATTCAATATTAACCATTTTTTCCCCTTTGGGCAAAATTATTCATCACTTGATATTTATTAAAGCAGCATTTTTTTTTTTTTTGCTATAGTGCAATGCATCTTGCTGAAAATTTCCCAAACATCCTCAAAGTTATGTGGCAAAGTAAAAAGGGGGAAGAGAACAGACAGCAAGCAGCCCTCTTCTGGGCCGCAGATAGACAATGGTCTAGAAAGGTGTTCTTTGGAAGCCCCAAGCTCATCCTGGCCCCCTAGGCCAAGGGACAGGGGCAAAGGTTGGAGTAATTCGGGAGGGGCCATCCGGTTGGTTGTCTGCTTCCCTTACTACGGATACTTGCTTTGCCCGCGTGCTCTGATGTTTTAATTGTTGCTTGGAACCGGTTTATTCTGAGTTATTTAAGTATATTTGCTTTAATAATCTTAAGCAAAAAAAAAAAAAAAAAAAAAAAAACTAAGACAAAGGAATTGTAGATTAGAGACTTTATTTTCAGGGCAAAATGATACGGATAAGTGAACATCAACTGACCAGAAATTATTTGCTTCTGTCTGTTAGACACGTAATGGAGTCATTTAACTAGTCAAATTAGGAGCTGCAGAAATGCTCCATGCTTCATTATTGAGTTCGAATGGGCACCATTTTACATTTACGTCAAAAATTATCTCATAGCAAATTAATGTTTTCATTGTGCTGAAAAGCAGAAGCTATGCAGTGTTAGCACCACCTAGAGGTGATCGCCAAAATGCTTCAGGGGGACGATCCACTAACAAGGAAGGACAAGGCGATCAATAGAGGAGTTTTGGGGAGTCGAGCCCCTGACCCCGTTTTCAAGTAAGAACAGAGCCACTGAATCTAATTGGCCGGGCTGGGCTCACGGTGTTCAGTTCTGAGGGTCCCGTAAGGATGTCCCTAGACGTGACCCAACGCGGAATGTGCCGGAATGTCTCTACAAGATCTCCGACCTCTCCACACTCCTCGTTAAGTCTCGAAAATATCTGTTCTTTTCCTTTTCTTCGCCCCCCCCCCGCCCTCGCTTTGAGGTTTTCTCCACCCGCAGACTTATATTTCATCAAAAAACTCAGATTTTAGCCAAATTAGCGTTTCTGTAACCGAGGAGGGAGAGGTTGGCCGCCCCCCCCACACGCACACTTCCACGTTGTAAGTTGGCATCTTCATCATCTTTCCTCTGTTGTTTAGTGAAACTCGCTATCTATGGAACGAGGCAAAACATGACTTGCTTCGGCTTCAAAAATACTGAAAACTGGTAAATTCTCCGTTCAAGCCGGTTACGAAGGTTGGTAAGGCTTCTCAGGAATGTTGGTCTCCGTTCGATTCCCAGAGTAATCGTTTAGGATAGAAGAGCAAACCCCTCCCCAATAAAAATATTTATTAGGATGATGTGCAGGCACCCGGTGACTCTGGGAAGCTGGAGCATACGGTCAGAGCAGAAGCAAAGGAAAGAATCGAAGCATATAAATAGCATTGAGAACTCGGGAATATTTTAAGACAATATTGATGTCTAAAATATATGTGAATGACTGCATAATGATCGAGGCAGACATAATTCAAAGTACAGTCAGAATCTGGCCTCCAACTCAGAGCTTTAAATTCTCCCAAAGACATCTGTTTGCCGAGAAAGCCTCCCCAACAGCTGCTCCCTCTAAAGGGGACAGCCCCGGGCAAGGTGGGGAGCTGGCAGGTACAGGACCCTCACGGGGGTGGGAGGTCGGGGGCAGGCCTCTGGGAAGGCCCGCATCCTTCCTCTCTCCCTCCTCCAGCAGTGAGCGCGCTGCTTCTGCAGCCCCAGGGGAGGGAGGCGCTTGTAGTTCTTGTAGCTGGATGTGGATGGAACTTTGCTGTCTTCTTAGGGGAGCTGCGCACTTTGCAGCATCTCCCAGGGACCAGTTTGGTGACATGCGTCTTGGATGCCGACGGGAGGGCTGAGTTCCCCTCTCCGGCCCTAACTTGGTTGGCACAGCTGCTATTATGCTGATACCCAACCCTCACCGAGCAGAAGCTGGGGGCGAACGGAGTGGCAGGTGTAATTTCTACACAAAATAGGATGCTCCGATTTAAAAAAAAAAAAAAAAAAAAAAGGATAAGTGCCGGTACATAGAATAGCACCCATTTCACTCTTAACCGGGATTCACAAATGACCGCTTTTAATTAAAATACTGCCTGCCAATCTATGTTGCAGAGCAAAAAAAAAAAAAAAAAAAAAAAAAAAAAAAAAAAAAAAACAACAACAACAAAAAAACATCAATCCCAACTCCAACTCTTCAGTTTTTGCAAAAGGGGGGGATTGCATTTTCAGATTTCAAAGGGGGGATCTCCTTTTGAAAACAAATAATTGTTGGTGATCATATGAGGCTGGTAAGTACAGTATTTTAAACCCGTGCTGCGTTTAAAAAGTTCACGAGCTTCGCGGTGACCTCAGGGCCGCAGCCCGGATCGCGAGAGATGGAAAGATGAGGGCAGTGTCTGAGAGTGAGTTCTCTTTTGTTCTATCGGAAGCTTTTGTGTGTGTGTGTGTGTGTGGCTTAAGCTAGTGATTCAGTAGAATTTCTTTGAAACAGAAACAAAAATGTTAAGAGCTGGTAACAAGTGCTTTAGTCTGCGCTTCCCCCCTTAAAATGCAGGGAGACTTTTACCTCTTCTCATGAATCTCGTCTGCTGAAATGTCTCAGTCTTCATGTTATGTTTACCAAGGCCGGGCCGGAGGATCCGATAATTTATAACCATTCCTATTGGGTTTTATGTAATAACTTTGGAACTCATATAAAGTAATGATCCACAAACTCTTTTAATGTTCATTATAAAATATGAAATATTTCTCAGAACCATTGCAATTATGTGACCAGACATAACTGTTTCACACATGAGTAAATACAGGGAGGTTTAACATAACTTTATTATCTTCCTGTCTTTTCTTCTCATTGATGTGATAATACTGTTTTAATATTTTTCTAAAGAAAAGTTAAGTAATTTTAGATTCTCTACTGAGGCCCACTTTATTGGCTTTTGTAATAGAACTCTCAAATCTAATTGTATTTATGCTCAGACTGACACCACTAAATGTCGTGAATGGAAGGGAAATGCCCCCAAAGCTGTGCATTCTGTAATTATCGATAGATGTGTCTCTGCTGACGAGGCCTGGGGATTTGGGGAGAGTCGGAGAAGCAAAACCGAGACAGAAGCACACACTTCTCTATGGTCGGCGGCGGCCCCGTGGATGCTGAGAGGTGGTTTTCTTTTTCCAGTTTTTTTTTTTTTTTAAGATTTATTTATTTGTTTATTTCCTGGGAAGGTGGGGGACGGAGAGGAACAGTCTGAGGCCGACTCCCCGCTGAGGGTGGAGCCCGACGCAGGGCCCGATCTCACGACCCCGAGATCGTGAGCTGGGCCCAAACCAGGAGTCGGACGCTTAGCTGACTGCGCCCCCCCAGGCGCCCCGACAGGTGCTTTTCCTAAGGTGTGAAGGAGCCTGATGGTTATGCAGGACTCCACACTCGACTGTGCTGTGTCCCCCCCCCTGGGGTCCAGAGCCTGAAAATTCCTGTTTTCGGGAAAGCTCATGTCCAAAGAGAATTTTCCTGGGGTCCCCGTCCCGGTGATTTGAGCCGAGGGGCATCGTTCTGGCTGCAGGACCTGCGTCGGGGGCGTGGGCAGCTCTCCCTGCAGCGGTGGAGGCTGGGTGGGGGTTCTGGAAACCCCCTTCTTGCTCCCTGCGTGGACGATGGTGACCATTTCTAGTCTGCAGGGTGGGGGTAGGAGCAGAGGGGCCTGGTGCTCTATCGGCGTCTGTATCTTCCGGAGAAGGGAGAGGCATTCCCCACCCTCAAGCCGGTTCTCTTCTTCAGCCCTAAACAGATGCTTCTCGAAGTCCAAGTGTGCAGGCATCAGGTGGAGCTTGGGATGATGCGGCTCCTCATTCAGAAAGTCTGTGTAGGTGTGAGGTTTGGCCTCTGTCGTCCGCTCCTGGCTGATGCCAATGCCACTGGTCCACGGGCTGGACGGCGACTCCCGGCTCTTGTCCCATCTCCTCTGCCCTGTGCGTCCCCTCGGGGCGAGCAAAGCTGAGGAGAGGTGAGGATGGAGGGGTGAGGCTCCAAGCAGCCCCAGGGGGATAATGGGGCTTAAAGGGTGGCCTGGGGGGGGTGCACCCGGCTCCCCGAGGTGTTCCTTGTGGCTTGTGTGATGGTCACACTTCCGTCCTCGATGAGTTGCCAGCGTCATAGGAGCGCGAGCTTTTCAGGTTCTCTGGAAAGACCGAAACACCCCGACAAGTGACGGGGCTGCATGGGGCCGCTCTCTTGGTAGGGAGACCCGCCTCTCTGTTTCTTCGAGGGCCTTCCCACCCCAGGGCGTCCCCCCACCCTGGGGCCCCCGGGCTCCACACCCTGTATCTGACCCCGGGCTGGGGCTGGAGTTTTCAGGACCTGAGACTTCTGGCCCCTCGGAGCCCAGACCCTCCCCAGGGCACCAGCTCTGCCTTTAGGCGACTCAGATGTCGTGTTTCAGGAGCTCTGCGGGTCTCCCCAGGAAGCCACCGGAGAGGGTGCAATTCCCAGCTGCTAAGCGTCCCGACAACCCCCCTCCCTGTGGCCAGTGCCGCGTTTGAAACGAGCGGGCCCGCGTTGAGAAGGGGGGCTCCCCACAGAGGGGGTGCCGAGGGTCCGGGCGGCCTGGGGTCCGGAGGGCGACGAGCCCGTCCCTCCCCGGGGTGGCCGGCGTGCGCGGCACGTGGGCACGACAGTCATCCAGTTCCCAGGCGGGCGGTTTGGGGCACGTACCACGACGTCTGAAACGTTCAGCTGCGCTTCGGGAAAACCATAGAGGGATCACGTGCCCTTCACGCCCCGCCCCACACCCACCGATGCCCAGACGCGCCTGGAAACCCGGGGCTGTGCCCGAGCTTGATGTGGCCAAAAACAAGCAAAGCAACAACAACAAAACCAGCTGAGGTCAACATCTGTGGTTGCTCAAGACCAAAAATGTGGCATCCTCGCATCCAAAGGTGTTTCCGTGGCCTGCCTCGGGTTATAGGATGAAATTCAGGGAAAAGCAAAGGCATCTTCTGCTGGCCTTGGCGGTGGCCATCCCCGCCTCCCGTCCCTCTGGCCGGGATCGTCCCCGTAGCCTGTCGCGGTGGTAGGCTTGGGCCCCGCGTGAGGGCCGGGAGCCGGGTGCTGGGGCGGTGGCACGACCGGGGCGGTGCAGACGGGGAGCTGGGCTCCAGGCAGGTGGAGCCCGGGGCAGGTGTCTGACACTGCGGGGCCACGCACGCCCTGCTCCCGGCCTCAACGTTCCCATCCTTAAGCAGAACTGAGGGACAAAGTCTCCGGGATGGTTTGCTGTTGGGTGCTGGGGAGAGGCAGGGTGTTCCCGCCGCCGGATTCCTGCAGCTCCCGTTCTGCAGGCCGGGCCTCAGCTCCTGCAGCTGAGCCCCCGGTGCCCGAGACGCCAGCAGCCAAAGGTACCTTTAGGGGATCAGAGGGACTCACTCGGGACGCTCGGGGGCCTGCTGTCAGCACCGCTGCTGCCTCCATAGATTCCATTTGACTTAAGGCCTCTACTATTCCTTCCTTTTACAAACGGGAGCGAAACAACCGTCGCGCAGGTCGTCCGTGGTTAGATTTCAGCACGCCCCGTGACAGGCCGCTCGGGCCTAGCCAGCTGACGGCGAGAGGCACCTGCTCCCTTCGAGACGCTCCGGAGGGGCTGCTCATCCCCGGCTGTGCCAGCGGACGGGGGCGTCTGGGACTCGTTGCCCACGAAGGAAACGCTGAGGGCTGGCCGCACCCGAGGGGCAGGGAGCCGTGAGGAGCTGGAGAAGCAAAGTCTGAAAGCGGCCTTCACCCCAATGGGGTTCACCGGCTACTCGCGGAGACGAAAGCAGAGCATATACATCACGTTGCTCCTTGAGACAGTGGGTGATGACGTCGAAACAAATGGTGGAAAAGGGGGGTGTCCGGGGGGCTCAGCGGTTGAGCATCTGCCTTTGGCCCAGGGCGTGACCCTGGAGTCCCGGGATCGAGTCCCGCATCAGGCTCCCTGCATGGAGCCTGCTTCTCCCTCTGCCTGTGTCTCTGCCTCTCTCTCTCTCTCTCTCTCTCTCATGAATAAATAA